>NW_010368048.1:404768-413780 GCF_000414095.1 Morus notabilis | reverse complement strand
GACATTAGAGCCTTGATTAATGAATTGAACGGAATTGATTAGCGATTACATAATATGATGAACATAGGAATAATAAAGCGAAATCAAGTCCCTAGACCATTTGTGTATAGATACTTTATTTTTATTTTTATATTTATTTTATTTTTTTTCTTAATCATCATTTTATTAGGTTGCCTAGATAAAGTTAAGTTACAATAATCGCAGTACTTAACGGCAATTCTAAACCCAATCCCTGTGAAGATGATACTCACTCACCCTATACTCAAAACTTGACACCGTATGCTTGCAGAAATTTATTATATACAAAAATGATAAGCATCACACAACAAAACAATCAAATAATAACTATGACTAACATAGAGTCTAATAGAATTCTACACTCAAAATCATAGAATCAATAATTTAGAATCGTACCTTAACAATCTCCAAATTTTATCTTGAGTGATTGATGACTTCAAAAAGGCTTAAGAGGAAATGAGTTTGGTGGCTGAATAAACAAAAGTTCTCTTGTGGTGTTCAAGAATGTGAGAAAAGAGGAAGGGAGAGAGAGAAGAAAATATATCAAGGCAACTGAGAGGATATAGAATGGCGGTTCTAAAAATATATCAATTTTTTTTTTGGTCAACGCGTAAGAAAATCATGAGCAATAAATCCAAAACTATTTTTAGAATCTTCTTGAATATTACAGGCGTGCATTGGGGACTACGGCTGTCACTGAGATAATGAATCTTAGAACATATTGCACGATGATTACTCTCCCCTTCCTTTGAC
Source organism: Morus notabilis (assembly GCF_000414095.1). Taxonomy (NCBI): domain Eukaryota; kingdom Viridiplantae; phylum Streptophyta; class Magnoliopsida; order Rosales; family Moraceae; genus Morus; species Morus notabilis. The sequence continues at coordinate 413,009 of NW_010368048.1, read as the reverse complement.
TATGTGCATAGCTAAGGTATATAATAGGTAAGAGAATGTATAGTCGTGAACCTGACCATTTTTTTTTTCCACTGTGCGTTTATGAGGATAGACTTCCTATTGTAATTTGGCCAAAGCATAGGTAGTAATTGTGATTTGTTTCCTAGTATAATATAGGACTAATGGAGATATTTGTGGGTATAATCGATGGCACATCAAACTGTATAAATTTATATTTATTTACTTTCTTAACTCCTATTAAAATACTATATCACATATCATATAAACCACAAAGTAACACACAAAATAAATCATGTATATATGTCATATAAAAAGAAACATATTATCAAATCATAACATTATACTAATTCATTAAATCATAAGAATAAATATGAAATCACATAAAATTTTCATATAATGACATGAACTTGTTCTTAGCACATCGAGTCCTCGTCGCGTTCACCTGTAAAATATAACTCAATGTAATGTTAGAATTAACTATATATAACACCATAACATCATTCAAGTTAACTCCTAACATCTACTTCTAAGAATTTTATCGGTTTAGAAAAATGGGTGTTACAGGTAGAGATTTTGGGAGCCCAAAATGAATTCTCTACCTAGCCAAAGTTATTTTTTGTGTTTGATAAAAGACCCAAAAAGTACTTCTTCAACAATTTGTGTGAAATTTGAGCTCAAAATCAGAACTAGATTGTGCGGGAATCTGCCTTCATTTAATAAAAATTTCATTAATTCCCAAACTATCCCTCTGTCTCCACCGCAAATCTCTCTCTCTCTCTACTCCGCCATTCTCAGATCCAGGTGATCTGAGCCTGTCGACACGGTCGCCGCCGTTCCGTTCCGATCTCGGTAGCGATCAGTGAGAGATGGAGAATCTAATCTCTCTGGTGAACATAATCCAGAGGGCTTGCACGGCTCTCGGCGACCATGGCGAAGGCAGCACGTTGCCTACTCTCTGGGACTCTCTCCCGGTGATCGCCGTCGTTGGTGGCCAGGTCAGCTTCCCGATCCCCCCACACCGACTTGACTCTCTTTCTTAAAGCTCAGATTGAGTTAATTTTTCTGTAATCGCTTTGGTTTCCACGTGATTTTGCTTGAAATTTCTTCTCTGTGAAATGCGATTTCCGTTTGTGATATGCGGTGGAATCGATTTGCATATGTACAGGCTACATTTCTTACACGGAGAAACAAACTTTCCGTGGTCAGAACTTGGTCGGATTATATATAAATATTATTTAATTCTTAGTTGATACTTGTATATTTTGCATTTTAGGCAATTTTTTGTATGTTTGATTTATATTAGTACGTTGATGTTATGTTAAATATCAATATATTGATGATCTGCTATAAGATTAGATTTAGTGTGGCAATGAGATTCAATTATATAGAAGATTGTGGGACTGATGCGTGCAAAATATGTGCAGGAATTGTTACTCGGCGTCCTCTTGTGTTGCAACTTCATAAGATTTCTGAAGGCATAAGAGAATATGCGGAGTTTCTCCATCTCTCAAGAAAAAGATTTACTGATTTTGGTAATTACTTTATTATGAACTTCCCTTTTTGGACTAGTGTTGGAATGTGATTGAATCGATTCCATCTTTATTCTTTACTCAAGCTTCCATGTTTGCTCTTTGTTTTAACTTATTACATACTTCTGAACATAGAATTAACGACCTATTAAATATGTGTCTCTGTGTGTGTGTATTTTTTTTTCCTTTCAGGGTGTTTAGAGGCAACACTCCTTTGAGAGCTAAATGTATGTAGTTAATGAGTTATATTCATTTTACATGACAATGTTGATTATATCTGTGAGGCACCACTCCTCTAGTGTTCCAATTCATCTTAGCATCTATTCTCCCAACGGTAAGATGAAGGTTGAATTTGTATTCATTTTAGGGCAGTACACTAGCCTAGAAGTGCAATTTTATTCTCAATTTCAATTTGACACATTCTACTGTTGCTTGATGATGGCAGTTGTCAACTTGACCCTTATTGATCTTCCCGGGCTTACAAAAGTAGCAGTTGGTAAGTCTGACATCAGTTGCAAGTCATGCTCATGCATATTTTCTCGTTGCAGATGGAAATGGCTATTTCTGCAACAGCACCAGGAATTGCTAATATTGCGGATGGTAAAATGGGGTCTAGTATGGGCAATCTAAATAGTAATTTGCTAAATTTTATTTCACCTTTTAAGAGAATGAAAAAAGTTTTAAGTGAAGGCTCTTCATCCTCTCATGGAATCACCACTGCAATTGGATTAAGAAGAGTAGGGTCTCCCCAGATGCTCCTAGATGCGGTTTTAGCTCCAAAGTCGTTAATGCCCTTAAAGAGGAGAATGTGAGTTTTGGCTCCTTTGACATCACGACTGATGAGGAAGTTAGGCAGGGGCTGAAAGTCTTTTCAAACTGGCCAACCTTTCCACAGCTTTATTACAAAGGGGAACTCATAGTGTTCCGATGCTATGATATGGATTTCCGATATAATTAATGTTTCATACTCCAAATTTTGATAAATCTTAGCTACCAATTAGTTTTGCTGCTTGGTTCTTTTTGTCGTAGCTTATGTAGTTATGGATATATATGTTTGCAAGAACTATTCCTTTCTGAAATGATATATCAATGTGTGTATTTACGTGTGTGTGTGGATATGAATGTGTGTATTTTGAAATGATATTTTCATTTGCTCTTTTTTCTTGTGTATGGGTATCAATGTGTGAATTTGCTCATTTACGTGTGTGTGTGTGTGTATGGATATCAATAGGAAACTGAAGACCACCAACTAGGAAGTTGAAGGCCACATACAAGGCATCAAGACCCAACTTGTTTATGTAACTTGGTCATTTGACGATCAAGCTTTTAACTTGTTTATGGAATGTATATTTTTGTTCAATAAATTGATTACTCACTAATGCTCCTTTTAGTTGTAATTATATTGTGAATGAAGAAATGAAAAAAAAAAGAGAATTAATTATCATAAATTTATTGTTAAAAAAACTCAAAATCATAGCATTATGTTTTTTTTTTTTTAAGTTAAATAAGTATTTCTAAATACAAAAAATAATTATATATATTTAAGTTTCATACCATGTCTATTTTGGTCATTTTACATACCCACAACAATCCAACCTCAAAATTTACCAAACGCTATTACACTGATTTTGGAACCAGCACAGCTACTATAATTACAGTTTACCAAACTCTCAGCTGCTTCTTGCAACAACTGTTTCTTCCTTCAGCACAGTTAAAAGTAATTTTTCTAAAATCCACAGTACTACCAAACTAAGCCAAAAGTAAATTATTTTATTCAAACGGAATTATTAATTAAAACGATTCAATTTTGGTCCGATCCAATATAAATTTTACCACTAGAAACTATATCAATGTCTCTACCTATGGAGTCTCACCTCTGATGACCAAGACACGTCATCTTCGTTAGAAAGTAGACAACATAACAATCTTAACATAAATAAAACGTCCAACTTTATTTCATCAATAGCAGATCATATTATTTAGACTATCAATTTTATTCTTCACAATATATACACGATCTAAAGATTTAGAGCGACTGTTTCAGACTGCTTATTATACATTCAATTAATATGAGTTTAAAAATAACAAAATACTTGATATATGAAATAAATAAATTTTTATTAAATAGTCAAAATGTTTAATATATATTATTATATTTATTCCTTAAGGTATAAACGCTAATAATATTCTTCTATGTAATCTACTCTCCAGGATTTTCTCCGGAAAACATTGGCTTCTCTATTCGCTGCCAAAGTCCATATGTCGTCTCTATCTTCTCTGAATCGCCCAAGAAAGTGCTCCACTTGATAAGATCAAAACTTGAATAGAGCAATTTGAACAAAACAATAGAACTATTTTGATAAAATAATAGAAAGATTACAAAAAACACCTTAACAATGGTGGTTGCCCCAAATCCCAAATGATCTGACTGTCCCTCCCTAATTGCTAATTCCCATTTTATACCACTAACCCCACTCTAACAAACTACTAGCAACAAGCTACTAATCAATTATACTCTAACGATCTCCGCTACAATACTCTAACGGTCTATTAACCAACTAACTTTCCAAGCTCATCATTAACGAGTCATGTCATTCTCCTATACAATTTTTTTAATATGTACCCCATAAATAATTTTTTACCTAATTCGTCCCACTAAAAACTTAAAAAAAAAAAAAAATTATTCTACGGGAGTTTACCAGACCAACTTCCTTATTTCACTTAAATATTTTCACTAAACTAAACTATGAAGAAAATAATAATGCAAAAAGTAAATAATAAATTTTAAAAAGACAGACTGCATGTTTCATATATAAGAAACATATAACTAAAAGTGAATGCCTTTCACATAGTGCCGTGTGAAAAAGCTTCGCATCATTATTATTATTATTATTATTATTTTTTTTTTTTTTTTTTGGGCTTCCTTCCTTTTTTTTTCCCTTTTTATCTTTTCTTCTTCTATTATACAATTTTTTTTTTTTTTTTTCTAAAAGTAGAAAGTTTGAGCTTATTATTACACAATTATTAAATCAGCAAGTACATAAGAACCAACAAACAATAGCATCGAGTCAACCCAAATAAAATTCTAAATCTGTAAGCACCCATCACCAGCTAAGCAGTGGGCTACAAAATTTCCCAAACCAGAAATATAGCAAACAAAACTGCTAGTAGCCGAAGCAACAGCATCTCTAACATCATCAACATTGATGCTTCAGGGGCTCTTGAATCCGGTCTATGAATTGCAGAAATGACACTGACCGCATCAGACTCAATTACCCAACTGTGAAACCCACCTATGTAAGGAGGGAAACACCCATAAATACGAATAGCAGCAGCACTCAGCAAGGACCCCGTCGCGTCTCTCACTGCAACTCCGATGCCAATGAGGTTGAGATGGTCCCTAAACGCAGAATCTACATTAGCTTTAACCATGCCCACACAAGGAGAACTCCACTTTTCTTGCACCAAACGCTGCATCCTTGGTTTAGGAGCTTCCAATTTATTATTCTACATGGATTCCTCATTTACAGACTCGTTGTTGTGGAAATCTCCAAGATCACGTCCAGCTCTCTCTAATATATCCTTGTGGTCAAACCTTTGGTCTTCAAAAATTAGGCCCTCTAAATACTCCATAAAACTATATGCAGAAGACCCAATATCCTCAAGAGAACCCTTAGAAGCAATGGAAGAGCATAAAAAATAGATTGGACCTCCCGGAAACTTTTGAAGAAGTGGAAACAAAACCATGAGAAACAGTTTCTATCGTTTCTCCACAACAAGGACATGTACCTGCCAAACTTAAACCTCGACGTGAAAGTTGTGCTCTTGTTGGCAAAGCGTCGTGATAAGCTCGCCAAGCGTGGATTTTAATCTTACTTGGGATATTAGTTCTCCATAGTCGACTCCACCAGTGAGCATCTCCATAGTTCTCCTTGTCGTTGATTCATCTCAAGCTTATACCCAGACTTAACTGAAGCAAAATGCCAGACCCAGTCATCTTGTCGTTGGGCAAAGCTGATTGGTATATTCATAACATCGTCCCAATCAACACGCCAGAAAACTTCCTTAATACGCCTATCATTCAAACCAAAAGCATTAAGAAAATCCATATTTAGCCTTGAGAACCCGAGCCATAAGGGAAGCCGGCCTTGTAAGAATTCTCCTTCTCGGAAGCTCTTCTTCACAACTTCTTTGATTGCCTCACAATCACCTACATCCACCCTGCCAAAAATAATACTGTCATGCCTCCATTCTCCATTCTACGTAATAAAACAGAGAAGCCTTCCGCACACAATAGAAAAAGTGCTTTTGTTCGGGAAGGTTAATTAAGGAAAATATAATATAGTCGCTTTTGAGACTTTGCATACTATCAAGCGGAAGGCGGGTGGGAGAAAGGGGTTAAACTGGATACGAGTAATGTTGACGGTGGAATTTCGTCAACAGAAATATACCTGGTTACCATCTAGTAATCGGTTAGTTTACTGGCCAAATCACGTCTAAATAATCACTTTATGTCTAATTAAGTTCAGTTAGCAAAGTGCAATTGTCCGTGTATGAGCTTTTTTGAGTTTTTCAGAATATGAATGAAACGTAAGGAAATGAAAAGAATGCTAGAAATTATAGTGGTTCACTCTCAATGCAAGAGCTACGTCCACTTTGAGAAATTTTCCTCTTTTTTCCTTCTTTTTCTCTTTTTCGATTACAAGGGGCTCAGTTCTTTCAAATGCTCTCCCCATGTCTCTCTTGGGCCTTGCCTCTTTTATATCTCACATATTACATTTTAGAGAAAAATGAGGCAAACGGTTACCCTGCGGTTGTTCTCGAGTAGCCTATTATTCTACTCACCTAGACTGCAACTACACAGTATCTTTCTGTCCGTTCATCTACCTACTCTGCCCAAAAATTGCAGCCATGTGACTTCCCCGTGGCTTCCTAATGGTCCATTTTGGGCGACCAATAGGCTGGTAATCATTTTTCTAGCAAATGATTTTATTTATATCCGCACATAACCTAGAGATTTCTCCTATGTCGCCTCTGGGGTCTTCTTGGGATCCAGTTTAGATGACTGGTCACACTGCCTTCTTGATTTTTCTTATTTTTCGTCTTTAAAAAATATAATAAAATAAAAACAACGTCAAAAAATAATAAAACTTTACAGACACGATCCTTACATTTTTTTATGCTAGAAAAAAAATGGCCTAAAAAAATGACAAAAAAAAATAAAACGTTGTAAAAAAAGCCCTCGGCCGGCGTAGTGGGGCGTCCAGGGGACAAATCAGGGGTCGGGATGGGTCAAAAATTTATATTTTTATTTATATTTGACATTCTAAAATTAATATATGATTTTTAGGAATTAATGCAACAAGCGGCACTATTTTTTTATGAATATTCTATTTTTTATGATTTTCTTTATTTTTTGTCTTTAAAAAATATAATAAAATAAAAACGAAGTAAAAAATAATGAAATTTAACAGACATGATCCTTACATTTTTCTAGGCATGCTGACAAAAATGGCCTGAAAAAATGATAAAAAAAAGTAAATGTTGTCAAAAAGCCCCCAGCCCGCGTAGTGGGGCGCTCAGGGGCTAGCTCAGGGGCCGGGATGGATAAAAAATTTACATTTTTTATTTATATTTTACATTCTAAAATCAAGATATAATTTTTAAGAATTAATGCAACAGGCGGCACCATTTTCTAATGAATATTCTATTTTTTATGATTTTTTTTATTTTTCATCTTTTAAAAATGTAATCAAATAAAAACGACGTCAAAAAATAGTAAAACTTTGTAGACACGATCCTTAGATTTTCTAGGCATGCTAGAAAAAAATGGCGTCAAAAAATGACAAAAAAAGTAAAATGCAGTCAAAAAGCCCCCGGCCCGCGTACTTGGGCGCCCAGGGGCCAGCTCAGGGGCCGGGTGTTGGTCTCCGGATCGAATCCGGCAGCGGAAGCGCGGTGGTGCGTGGGGAAGAGGCGGATCGTGTATAACAAAAATTTTCCACAAACTTTTGAGATACTCTATAGATTATATTAATTTATGCACGAATAAATTAATCTCATTCACTTATATATATCAAGAACTCAATCAGGAAAAATACCTGGAAGCCGACTCGGATGATAACTTGAGTTCTTTGACCACGAACAGTCCTTGCTCCAATCTTTGTGTTTAGAAAACTAATGTCTTCTACGTCAATTCCTAGAATCCACGAAGACGTGTGTGTGGGTACACATGAGACAAAACGGGTTACAATAAACACCCGAATTTCCACAAACACCATCGCATGCACGATGTGGAATTTTTGGAGAAAAATTTTTCCTTCCTTTTTCTCTTGAGATTTCGGCCAGCCTTAACCCTTAGGGCTGAAAAATTGTTTCTAAAATTTCTATAGAGAAATTTCGGCTACCTCTAAAATTAGGGTAAAAAACCATTCCGAAAATTGTCTCAAAAATAGTATTTATAGAGTAGAAGTCAAACTTCTAGAAAGAATCCAATCTCTATCTCCAATTTGAATTTCAAACCAAAATTCTCCTCTATCCCTTATCCCTTGTGGCCGGCCATGCTAGGGATTCCTATCCCTGTGTGTGGCGCCAATACTGGATAGCGAAGGAAGAGAAAATCATCCTTTATCCTGTAGTCCAATTTTATTTCAAATTCAAATTCCAATTTAAGTCAAACTTAAATTAATTTAAATTCTAAATTGAACAACTT
>NW_010368048.1:383548-397429 GCF_000414095.1 Morus notabilis | reverse complement strand
TCCTTAAACATTATCCTCTCGTATATAACACTTATATACAATGTTTAAGGTTACATAAATAATCATGGAATTTTTATTGATATTCATAAAATATTCATAAATATATGCACATAAAATAATGAATAAACTATTTTATTAAATAAATAATAAATATCTTATTACATCTCATGCTTCTAGGACACTATTCCCAACACCGGGATGGGTCAAAAATTTACATTTTTATTTATCTTTTGCATTCTAAAATTAATATTTGATTTTTAGGAATTAATGCAACAAGCGGCACCATTTTTTGATGACTATTCTTATTTTTTTGATTTTCTTTATTTTTTGTCTTTAAAAAATATAATAAAATGAAAACGACGTCAAAAAATAATGAAGTTTTACAAACATGATCCTTGCATTTTTCTAGGCATGCTAGAAAAAATGACCTCAAAAAATGACAAAAAAAGTAAAACGCTGTCAAAAAGCCCTCGGCCCGTGTATTGGATCGCCCATGGGCCATCTTAGGGGCCGGGAGGGGTCAAAAATTTAGATTTTTATTTATGTTTTGCATTCTAAAATTAATTGTATTCTAAAATTAATATATGATTTTTAGGAATTAGTGCAACAAGCGGCACCCTTTTTGATGAATATTCTATTTTTTTATGATTTTCTTTATTTTTAGTCTTCAAAAAATATAATAAAATAAAAACGACGTCAAAAAATAATGAAACTTTGCAGACACGATCCTTATATTTTTCTAGGAATCCCAAAAAAAAAAACAGCCTCAAAAACTAATAAAAAAAGTAAGACACTATCAAAGAGCCCCCGGCCCGCGTAGTTGGGTGCCCAGGGGTTAGCTTAGGGGCTGTGATGGGTAAAAAATTTACATTTTTATTTATGTTTTGCATTCTAAAATTAATATAATATTTTTAAGAATTAATGCAATAAGTGGCACTATTTTTTATAAATATTCTATTTTTTATGATTTTCTTTATTTTTCGTCTTTAAAAAATATCATAAAATAAAAATGACGTCAAAAAATAATGAAATTTTGCAGACATAATCCTTACATTTTCCTAGGCATCCCAGACAAAAAAAAAGCCTAAAAAATGACAAAAAAAGTAAAACCCTATCAAAAAGCCCCCAGCCCGCGTAGTGGGGCGCCCAAGGGTCGGCTTAGGGGTTGGGATGGGTCACAAATTTACATTTTTATTCATGTTTTACATTCTAAAATTAATATATGATTTTTATGAATTAATACAACAAGAAGCGCCATTTTTTTTATGAATGTTCTATTTTTTATGATTCTTTTATTTTTCATATTTAAAAATAATAATAAAATGAAAACGAAGTCAAAAAATAATGAAATTTTGCAAACACGATCCTTACATTTTCCTAGGCATGCCAGACATAAAAAGCCTAAAAAATGACAAAAAAAAGTAAAACTCTGTCAAAAAGCCCCCAGCCCGCGTAGTGGGGCGCCCAAGGTTCGGCTCAGGGGCTGGGATGGGTCACAAATTTACATTTTTATTTATGTTTTGCATTCTAAAATTAATATATGATTTTTATGAATTAATACAACAAGCGACACCATTTTTTATGAATGTTCTATTTTTTATGACGCTGTCAGAAAGTCTCCAGCCCGCATAGTGGAGCGCCCAGCGGCCATCTCAGGGGCCGAGTTGGGTAAAAAATTTACCTTTTTTTTATTTTTTGCATCGAAAATTAATATATGATTTTTAGCAATTAGTGCAACAAGCAACACCATTTTTTGATGAATATTCTATTTTTATGCTTTCTTTATTTTTCGTCTTTAAAAAATATAATAAAATAGAAGCGATGTCAAAAAATGATGAAAGTTTGTAGACACGATCCTTACATTTTTCTAGGCATGCCAGAAAGAAAAGGGCCTAAAAAAATGACAAAAAAAGTAAGACACTGTCAAAGAGCCCTCGGCCCGCGTAGTGGGGTACCCAGGGGTTAGCTCAGGGGCCGGGATGGGTAAAAAATTTATATTTTTATTTATGTTTTGCATTTTAAAATTAATATAAGATTTTTAGGAATTAATGCAATAGGCGACACCATTTTTTTTTATGAATATTCTATTTTTTATGATTTTCTTTATTTTTCGTCTTTAAAAAATGTAATAAAATAAAAACGATGTCAAAAAATAATGAAATTTTACAGACACGATCCTTATATTTTTCTAGGCACGCCAGCCAAAAATAGCCTAAAAATGACAAAAAAAGTAAAACGCTGTCAAAAGGCCCCCAACCTGCGTAGGGGGCGCCCTACTTTCAGCTTAGGGGCCGGGATAGGTCACAAATTTATATTTTTATTTATGTCTTGCATTCTAAAATTAATATATGATTTTTGAGAATTAGTGCAACCAGTGGCACCACTTTTTGATGAATATTCTAGTTTTTATGATTTTCTTTATTTTTTGTCTTTAAAAAATATAAGAAAATAAAAAGTCGTCAAAAAATAATGAAACCTTGGAGACATGATGCTGACATTTTTCTAGGCATGCCAGAAAAAATGACCTCAAAAAATGATAAAAAAAGTAAAACGCTGTCAAAAACCTCCAGCCCGCGTAGTGGGGCACCCAGGGGCCAGCTCAAGGGCCGGGATCGGTCAAAAATTTACATTTTTATTTATGTTTTTCATTCTAAAATTAATATATGACTTTTAGGAGTTAATGCAACAAGCGGTACCAGTTTTTTATGAATATTCCATTTTTTATGATTTTCTTTATTTTTTGTCTTTAAAAAGTATAATAAAATAAAAACGACGACAAAAAATATGAAACTTTGCTGACACGGTCCTTACATTTTTGTAGGCGTGCTAGAAAAAAATGGCCAAAAAAAATGACAAAAAATCGAGACGCTGTAAAAAAGCCTCCGGCCTGCGTAGTGAGGCGCCCAGGGGATAGCTCAGGGGCCAGGATGGGAAAAAATTTACATTTTTATTTATGTTTTGCATTCTAAATTTAATATAAGCTTTTTAGGAATTAATGCAATAAGCGGCACCCATTTTTTTTTATCAATATCCTATTTTTTATGATTTTCTTTATTTTTCATCTTTAAAAATAATTATAAAATAAAAACGACGTAAAAAAATAATGAAATTTTGCATACATGATCCTTACATTTTTTTTAGGCATGCCAGATAAAAGTAGCCTCAAAAAAGGACAAAAAGGTAAAACGTTGTCAAAAAGCCTCCAGCCCGCATACTAGCGTGCCCAATGGCAGCCTCAGGGGCCGGGATGGGTAAAAAATTTACATTTTTATTTATGTTTTGCATTTTAAAATTAATATATGACTTTTAAGAATTAATGCAACAAGCAACACCACTTTTTCATGAATATTCTATTTTTATGATTTTATTTATTTTTCATCTTTAAAAAATATAATAAAATAAAATTGATGTCAACGAATAATGAAATTTTGCAGACATGATCCTTACATTTTTCTAGGCATGCCAGAAAAAATTACCTCAAAAAATGACAAAAAAAGTAAGACGCTGTCAAATAGCCCCCGGCCCACGTTGTGGGGCGCCCAGGGGTTAGCTCAGGGGCCGTGATGGGTCAAAAAATTACATTTTTATTTACGTTTTGCATTCTAAAATTAATATAAGATTTTTATGAATTAATACAATAAGCGACACCATTTTTTTTATGAATATTCTAACTTTTATGATTTTCCTTATTTTTTGACTTTAAAAAATATTATAAAATAAAAACGATGTCAAAAAATGAAATTTTGCAAACACAATCCTTACATTTTTGTAGGCATGCTAGACAAAATTAGCCTAAAAAAATGACAAAAAAAGTAAAACGCTATCAAAAAGTCCCCAGTTCGCATAGTGGGGTGCCCAAGGGCCGGCTCAGGGGCCGGGATGGGTCACAAATTTACATTTTTATTAATGTTTTGTATTCTAAAATTAATATACAATTTTTGGGATTTAATGCAACCAGCGACACCATTTTTGCTGAATATTCTATTTTTTATGATTTTCTTTACTTTTTTGACTTAAAAAATTATAATAAAATAAAAAGTTGTCAAAAAATAATGAAACTGTGGAGATACAATCCTGACATTTTTCTAGGCATGCCAAAAAAAAATGACCTCAAAAAATGATAAAAAGAAGTAAAACGCTGTCAAAAACCCCCAGCCCGCGTAGTGGGGCGCCCAGGGGCCAGCTCAAGGGCCGGGATGGCTAAAAAAGTTACTTTTTTATTTATGTTTTGCATTCTAAAATTAATATATGACTTTTAGAAGTTAATGCAACAAGCGGCACCAGTTTTTTTACGAATATTCTATTTTTTATGATTTTCTTTATTTTTCGTCTTTAAAAAATATAACAAAATAAAAACGACATAAAAAATGAAATTTTGCAGACATGATCGTTACATTTTCCTAGTCATGCCAGACAATAATAGCCTCAAAAAATGACAAAAAAAGTAAAACGCTGTCAACAAGCCCCCAACCCTCGTACTCGGGCGCCCAAGGGCCAGTTCAGAGGCCTGGATGGGTCAAAAATTTACATTTTTATTTATATTTTGCATTTTAAAATTAATATATGACTTTTAGGAATTAATGCAACAAGCGGCACCAATTTTTGAGAAATATTCTATTTCTTATGATTTTCTTTATTTTTCGTCTTTTAAAAATATAATAAAATAAAATTGACGTCAACAAATATTGAAATTTTGCAGACACGATCCTTACATTTTTCTAGGCATGGTGGAAAAAAAAATTACCTCAAAAAATGACAAAGAAAGTAAGACGCTGTCAAAGAGCCCCTGGCCCACGTAGTGGGGCGCCCAGGGGTTAGCTTAGGGGCCGGGATAGGTCAAAAAATTATATTTTTATTTACGTTTTGCATACTAAAATTAATATAAGATTTTTAGGAATTAATGCAATAAGCGACACTATTTTTTTATGAATATTCTATTTTTATGATTTTCTTTATTTTTCGTCTTTAAAAAATATAATAAAATAAAAACGACATAAAAAGAATGAAATTTTGCAGACAGGGTCCTTACATTTTCCTAGTCAAGCGAGACAATAATAGCCTCAAAAAATGACAAAAAAAGTAAAACGTTGTTAAAAAGCCCCCAGCCCGTGTACTCGGGCGCCCAAGGGCCAGCTCAGAGGCCTAGATGGGTCAACAATGTACATTTTTATTTATGTTTTGTGTTTTAAAATTAATATATGACTTTTGGGAATTAATGCAACAAGCGGCACCAGTTTTTTATGAATATTTTATTTTTTATGATTTTCTTTATTTTTTGTCTTTAAAAACTATAATAAAATAAAAATGACATCCAAAAATAATGAAACTTGCCAGACACGATCCTCACATTTTTCTAGGCATGCCAGAAAAAAATAGACTCAAAAAATGACAAACAAAGTAAGACACTGTCAAAAACCCCCCAGTCCGCGTAGTAGGGCGCCCATGGGCCAGCTCAGGGGCCGGGATGCGTAAAAAATTTACATTTTTATTTATGTTTTGCATTCAAAAATAAATATATGATTTTTTTAAAATTAATACAACAAGCGGCACCTTTTTTTTATGGATATTCTATTTTTTATGATTTTTTTTATTTTTCATCTTTAAAAAATATTATAAAATAAAAACGACGTCAAAAAATAATGAAATTTTACAGACACGATCCTTATATTTTTCTAGGCATGCCGGAAAAAAATAGCCTTAAAAATGACAAAAAAAAGTAAAACGCTGTCAGAAAGCCCCCACCCCGCGTTGTGGGGCGCCCAAGGTCCGGCTTAGGGGCCGGGATGGGTCACAAATTTACATTTTTATTTATGTTTTGCCTTCTAAAATTAATATATGATTTTTGGGAATTAATGCAACAAGTGCCACCACTTTTTGATGAATATTCTATTTTTTATGATTTTCTTTATTTTTTGTCTTTAAAAAATACAGTAAAATAAAAAGTCGTCAAAAAATATTGAAAATTTGGAGACACGATCCTGACATTTTTCTAGGCATGCCAGAAAAAAATGACCTCAAAAAATGATAAAAAAAGCAAAACACTGTCAAAAACCCTCAGCCCGCATTGTGGGGCGGCCAGGGGCCAGCTCAAGAGCCGGGATGGGTCAAAAATTTACATTTTTATTTACGTTTTGCATTCTAAAATTAATATAAGATTTTTAGGAATTAATGCAATAAGCGGCACCCATTTTTTATGAATATTCTATTTTTTATGATTTTCTTTATTTTTTGTAACGTCCCAATTTCCGAGCTTAAACTTTTGTATTAATTTTGTATGAAGGAATTGTAAGAGAAATGACAAAGGAATTTAAGGATTAAATTGTAAGGCTTTGTTGGGGCAAGATTGTAAGAATTTTCATATCTAGGGGTCATATTGCAATATTAAAAGAAAAACAACATCCAGGTGTCCACTCACGTGGCAATGCTAGTGTTTCAGCTAAGCCACTAAGCCCATGCTCCCTTAAGACATGTTGGGAGGCTAAGGGGGCAATAAGGGGGCAATGAGGAGAAATTCACGTGTCTTCCACTCTCTCTTTCTCATCTCCCTGTCCGACTCCCTCTCTCCCTCTATCTCCCTCTCCTTCTGCGTTTTTCTCTTTCCCTTCATTCAATCTCCATCTTCCACAAAGGGCTACTGCAATTCTTTGAAGTGAAGAGGTGGTTTGAGCAAGGATTCAAGGTAGGGTTTTTCACTTTTATTGTCTAATCTGAAAATTTTGATTTTTGCTTTGATGTTTTTCCTTCACTTAGTGGCTGGATTATGTGGATTTTAATGTTACAACCTGATTTCGTTTTAGAAAAGTTGAACCTTGAGCTTCCCTCAAAACCCCATTTTCGGATTCCTTCAAAGGCCCAACTTTTAACATGCAAATTTGAGCTCAAAGTGAAGTTCTTCTATACTTTTGGTCTCTGAATCTTAGAGTTTTGTTGATAGTAGTGTGGTTTAGAGGAGCTCCCTTAGGTCTAAGTTGTGAATGAAAAGTATTGAAGGTTTGATGAAAGAGTTATATGCCTTAGGTGTTCAATCTATGATTTTCATGAGGATCCCAGCAGCAGCCTAAAGAAAAGTATAAAACTATACTTTCTTGATGACTTTTTAAAGGTTGTTTTGTTAGGATCTTAAACCAAACATTTTAAGCTTTGTATATCCACAAGAATCACCTCAAATGGACAACTATAACTCAAGTTATGACTTTTTGAAGTTAGGCTTAGTGGCTGGTTTTTATGTAGAAAAACCAGCAAAATTCGATCTGGTTATCATATTTTTAGAGACTTTAACGGATCCAAAACTAAGCTTGTGATATCTCTTTAGAAAGCCCTAGATGTCTACTTTGTTTGGGTTCTAATTTTATAATTTTTGAGGCTAAACAGAATACTTTGTGAATATTCTCGTAGCAGTTATAAAACTGCCATTTTCAGAAACTAGTAAAATAAAGAACTGAGGGTCTTAATTTTTGAAATGGGAGTGCCGCACATAAACTACCTTTACAACCATTTAAAACAGGTTATTAGTGACGTGTGAAAGTTGAAATCACCACATTTGGAGTTTTGTAGCACAAGTTGTGCGCATAGGAAGTTTAATATAGAAACTTTCTAAAAACTGTCAAAAACGGAAAAAATAGAATTATGATTTCGTGGAAACTATTTTTAAGGTACTTAGAGATGTTGAATTGAGGCATATAATAGCTCGTTGAAAAGATATACATGTCTACTTTGTTTTGAAGTTAATTTTGGAATTGTTAAAGATAAAGAGAATATCTTATGAATTTTCTTCTAAAGATGGATGAATCTGTGAAATTCCAGTTTCAGGAGAATGTGATTATGAATTAGAAATTGATTTATGGTTGAGCTATTGAGCTCTAATAACGATGGCCAACTTGTTTATTTTGGACAGTAGAAAGGCAAACGAACAAGGGAAACGAAGAGGGTTAAACTTGGATTTTGCTAAGCAACCCAGGTAAGTAGAGTATGATTTCTCTGCAGCACTTACAAACTTTGTTTCATAGACTTTCTGTGGAATGTCTAGTATACTATTATTTGAATTTTTATGACATTGTCAATGGGTATGGTTGTGAAGGCATGCTTATGTTAATATATTGTGCACAAAGTAGAGCATCACGTGGATTATTAGATTACTTGTGATTGAGCACATAATAGCATGCATGATAGGCCGGTACTACCAAGTCCTTAAAGGACTTCTATTGTGATATGATAATTGATGAAATTGTGATTGAGCCACGCAAGTCTCTCGAGCCAAGTGGGTGATGAAAGAGACTATAGTGTGATATTGAGAAATTGTGATTTTGAATGCGCTTGCCGTTCCCTCGAATTAGGTGGGTGATGACGGGGAACCTGATATTGTGATTTGAGATATTGGCATGTGGCTAGATTGTGAAAAAGCCGGCGGTAGTATCGGGAGGGCCCTAGTGATATATAGTGCACGTGCATAAAGTGTAGGAATTGATTGTCATAAGTTACCTAGGATGCTGTGATGCTTACGTATGTTAAAGTAAGATTGTGTAATTGTAGCTCTACTTTTAGAGCCTAAAGCTCATTAAAGTTTGCTCTGTGTTGTAGGAAAAGGTAAGAACAAAGCAGAATAGTAAGCAGGGGAGTTAGCTTCGTTGACTGCTGTACATAAGGTTGGACCGAAGAAGCTGCACACAAATTATTTTGGATTTGTAAACATATATATTTTGGAGTTAAGCTCATAAACCTTGGATGACTGTATAATTTTAATTGTGGCTAGAAAAATTGATATGAATGGGGGATTAATGAAATTTCGTTTAAGCAAAAAAAAAAAAAAAATTGAAAAACCATAGTTTTCACATAAGTGACAAGTGAAGGTCAGTGATTGTGGCACGTCTTTAGATTTGAATTAATAGTAAGGAAATAAAGCTTGGAAGGAGATGGTATAAAAGTGGTGTCACATTTTTCATCTTTAAAAATATAATAAAATAAAAATGACGTTAAAAAAGAATGAAATTTTGTAGACACGATCCCTACATTTTTCTAGGCATGTCAGACAAAAATAACCTCAAAAATGACAAAAAGGTAAAACGCTGTCAAAAAGCCCCCAGCCCGCGTACTAGCGCGCCCAAGGACCGCCTTAGGGGCCGGGATGGGTCAAAAACTTACATTTTTATTTATGTTTTTCATTTTAAAATTAATATATGACTTTTAGGAATTAATGCAACAACCGGCACCAATTTTTGATGAATATTCTATTTTTTATGATTGTCTTTAAAAAATGTAATAAAATAAAATTGACGTCAACAAATAATGAAATTTTACAGACACGATCCTTACATTTTTCTAGGCATGACAAAAAAAAATTACCTCAAAAAATGACAAAAAAGTAAGACGCTGTCAAAGAGCCCCCGGCCCACATAGTAGGGCGCCCAGGGTTAGCTCAGGGGTCAGGATGGGTCAAAAAATTACATTTTTATTTACGTTTTACATTCTAAAATTAATATAAGATTTTTAAGAATTAATGCAATAAGCGACACCATTTTTTATGAATATTCTATTTTTTATGATTTTCTTAATTTTTTGTCTATAAAAAATATAATAAAATAAAAACGACGTGAAATTTTGCAGACACGATCCTTACATTTTTGTAGGCATGCTAGAAAAAAATAGCCTCAAAAAATGATAAAAAAAAGTAAAACGCTATCAAAAAACCCCCAGTCCGCATAGTGGGGTGCCCAAGGGTCGGCTCAGGGGCTATGATGGGTCACAAATTTACATTTTTATTAAGGTTTTGCATTCTAAAATTAATATATGACTTTTGGAAATTAATGCAACAAGCGGCACCATTTTTTGATGAATATTCTATTTTTTATGATTTTCTTTATTTTTGTCTTTGCAAAATATAATAAAATAAAAATGACGTAAAAAAATAATGAAATTTTACAGACACGATCATTATATTTTTATAGGCATGCTAGACAATAATAGCATTAAAAATAACAAAAAAAAGTAAAACGTTGTCAAAAAGCCCCTAACCCGCGTACTAGGGCGCCCAAGGGCTGGCTCAGAGGCCGAGATGGGTCAACAATTTACATTTTTATTTATGTTTTGCATTCTAAAATTAACATATGACTTTTGGAAATTAATGCAATAGGCGGCACTAGTTTTTTATTAATATTCTATTTTTTATGATTTTCTTTATTTTTTGTCTTTAAAAAATATAATAAAATAAAAACGACATCAAAAAATAATGAAACTTCGCAGACAGAATCCTTACATTTTTCTAGGCATGCCAGAAAAAAATAGCCACAAAAAATGACAAACAAAGTAAGACATTGTCAAAAAGCCCCCTGTCCGCGTAGTAGGGCGCCCATGGGCCAGCTCAGGGGCCGGGATGGGTAAAAAATTTACATTTTTATTTATGTTTTGCATTCTAAAATAAATATATGATTTTTAGGAATTAATGCAAGAAGCGGCACCATTTTTTGATCGATATTCTATTTTTTATGATTTTCTTTATTTTTCATCTTTAAAAAATATAATAAAATAAAAATTACGTCAAAAAATAATCAAATTTTGCATACACGACCCTTACATTTTTCTAGGTATACCTAAAAAATTGCGTCAAAAAATGACAAAAAAAATATAAAACACTCCCAAAAACCCTCAGCCGGCGTAATATGGCGCCCTCGGGCCGATATGGCTAAAAAATTTACATTTTTATGTAGCTTTTACAATCTAAAATTAATATATTAGTTTTACAAATTAATGCAACAACCGGCACCATTTTTTGATGAACATTCTATTTCTTATGATTTTTTTTTATTTTTTGTCGTTAGAAAATATAATAAAATAAAGATGATGTCAACAAATAATGAAATTTTGCAGACAGGATCCTTACATTTTTCTAGGTATACTAGAAAAAAATGGACTCAAAAAATAACAAAAAAAGTTAAAACACTGTCAAAAAGCCCCCAGCCCGCGTAATAGGGCTAGCTTAGGGGCCGGGATGGGTAAAAAATTTTCATTTTTATTTATGTTTTGCATTCTAAAATTAATATAAGATTTTTAAGAATTAATGCAATAAGCGGCACAATATTTTTTTGAATATTCTATTTTTTATGATTTTCTTTATTTTTCATCTTTAAAAAATGTAATAAAATAAAAACGATGTCAAAAAATAATAAAATTTTACAGACACGATCCTTACATTTTTCTAGGCATGCCAGACAAAAATAGCCTCAAAAAATAAAAAAATAAAAGTAAAACGTTGTCTTAAAGCCTCCGGCCCCCGTACTTGGGCGCCCAAGGGCTGGCTCAAAGGCTGGGATGGGTCAATAATTTATATTTTTATTTATATTTTACATTCTAAAATTAATATATGACTTATAGGAATTAATGCAACAAACATCATCAGTTTTTGATGAATATTCTATTTTTTATGATTTTCTTTATTTCTCGTCTTTAAAAAATATAATAAAATATAAACGATGTCAAAAAATAATGAAACTTGGTAGACACAATCCTTAAATTTTTCTAGGCATGCCAAAAATAAACGGCCACAAAAAATAACAAACAGAGTAAGACACTGCCAAAAAGCCCCCAGTTCGCGTAATAGGGCGTCCATGGTCCAACTCAGGGGCTGAGATGTGTCAAAAATTTATATTTTTATTCATGTTTTGCATTCTAAAATTAATATGTGATTTTTAAGAATTAATGCATTCTCCCTCACCGTCTGCGTACACTCTGTCATTCTCATTCTCCCTCTCCCTCTGCGCTTTCTCCCGCCGGGGGGGGGGGGGGGGGGGGGTGGCTACACTCTCTCATTCTCCCTCTCCCTCTCCCTCTGCGTTTTTCTCTTTTCCTTGATTCAATCTCCATCTTCCACAAAGGGCTACAGCCATTCTTTGAAGTGAAGAGGTGGTTTGAGCAAGGATTCAAGGTAGGGTTTTTCACTTTTGTTGTCTAGTCTGAAAATTTGATTTTTGCCTTGATGTTTTTCCTTCGCTTAGTGGCTGGATTCTATGGATTTTAATGTTACAACCTGATTTGATTTTAGAAAAGTTGAACCTTGAGCTTCCCTCAAAACCCCATTTTCGGATTCCTTCAAAGGCCCAACTTTTAACATGCAAATTTGAGCTCAAAGTGAAGTTCTTCTATAATTTTAGTCTACGAATCTTGTAACCTACCTAAGGAGTATAAGGACAAACACAATCAAGCCTTCTCAATGGTGGACATTACTCTTCCGCAACAATCTGATTTCAGAAAAAAGGCTGTAGCAATTCCTGGAGGAAAAGGGGTGATTTGAGCTAGAATTCAAGGTAAAGATTTATTTGGGAGTAATTGATTGAATTACGTTTTGATTTTAGCATGAAGTACCATATACTAACAAATTGTTGATTGAGTTGGTAAATTGTGGGAAACACAAAAAAACAAGGTTAGGAGAGTTAATATTCAAGTTTAAAGCCTAGTAATATTGTTGGTTTTTGTCTAGTTGAAATCTCCATGATGCTAAACTTAGTTATGATGACTTGGAGACAAAAATCTGAAATTGAAACTACGTTCACATACTTTTCTGCATGTCTTGAGGATTTTGATTACGAGATTGATAATTAGAGCAAACTTAATGATTTTAGGTTAAATATTTAATCCTAGTATAAGCCGATAAGATATTTTCCCCAAGCTTCGCATAATAAGTTTTTGAGGATTAAACTTGCTAGACCCTTAAAGTAAATGTCCTAAGCTTCGATTAGAGACAAGACTCGCATTAAATGGAGACCCGTAACTCAAGTTATGACTTTTTAAAGTTAGGCTTAGTGGCTGGTTTTCTGCAGAAAAACCAGCATAATTTGATATAGTTTATCATATTTTTAGAGACTTAAACGGACCTAAAACTAAGCTTGTGATACCTCCTTGGAAATCCTTAGATGTCTACTTCAATTGGGTTCTGGTGTTATTGTTAGCGTTTATGCCCTTAGGAATAAATGCAACAATATTCTTTGAGATATTTTGACTATTAATAAAGACTTGTTTATTTTATATATCTATGTATTGTCCTCTTTATGTTCATAATAGTTGAATGTATGATAAGCAAACTAAAAGTCTGAGACTGTTATTCTAAATCTTCAGGTCATGCATGTAATGTGAAGAACATGAGGAAGACAAGAATCTAAAGATGATAGTCTAAATCTTATGATCCACAATCGGGGGAATAAAGTTGGGCACTTTATTCATGTTAAGATTGTTATGTTGTCTACTTCCTAACGGAGACGGCTTGTCTTGGTCGTCGGAGGTGGGACTCCATGGGTGGAAACATTGATATAGTTTCTAATGGTAAAATCTATATTGGATCGGACCAAAGTTGAATTGTTTTAATTAATAATTCTGTTTGAATAAAATAATTCACTTTTGATGAATTATATGTTGTCATCTTAATCCTGAGATGGATGATGAACCTGTATACTTGACTTGTATCCTTTGATGTACTAAAGGGAGACATCCTGACATTATGTAAAGGTACGCTTGCCGGTACATTGGGGGTATGACTCGTGTATGCGTAGATTCGTTATTCATAGATAGTGGAATCCATAGCTCCTATAAAGAGTCAATGATATCCTCTTATGCATTATCAGTGGATTGGAAAATATGAGCGCTCAGCCATTGGACTACTCTGTGTTATCTAATGGTTTACTGTTTGTAATGATACGAATAGTATTTTTCCGATGGTATGATAATGGAACATAAGATAAATGTAATCGGGAAGGTAAAACGGAACTTGACCTCAAGGTGATTATGGATATCCTATGGGGATGATACACTAATATATTGAGTCATGGACTAGAGGTAATCAGAGACTTTGTAAATACGCTATGTAAATCGAGAGTGCAACTCTAGGCTTTTAGTGGAATA
>NW_010368048.1:380992-382292 GCF_000414095.1 Morus notabilis | reverse complement strand
TTTAAATTCCGCTGCGCACTCGATGCCATTAATTTTCTAACAATTGGTATCAGAGCCATGGTTATTTGTTCATGATTATGCTATGTACATAGATTTGTGATCTAAAAATATCTCTTTTATGCTTGAATTGATATTTTAGAGAGATGGCACTCTAGGGTTTCTATATTATGTTGTTATCATGAATATATGGTGAATGGTTATTAAATAATTATTATTGATTATTATTTATAAATTATCAATGATTATTTATTATTTAATTTTTACCGGTTATGGTTCCTTAGAGTTTAGAATGGTTGTATAGGAATTTGTTAATTACAATGTAATTAGATAAGCGGCCTATCATCGCCGTTAGGGTTTATTTTTATTTTCTTTATTAGAAATTTTGTAAACCGGAAAACGGTATAGGAATTTTTATGTAAAAATTCTTGGAAGAGATTTATCAAGGATCTTGAAGATGGATCTTGAAGATGAAGGATATGCAGGTATCTAATTTTTCTTGGTTTATAAAATTGTTTTGTGTTTTTTGAATAAATTGAAAAACTGTTTTAATTTCTGAAAATCTAGGTTACTGTCGCACAGGCACCGGTCGACCTCACTGGTCGACCGGTTAGTGTAAGGCAGTCGACCGGTTGAGTATAACTGCTCTGTCACCTGTCGACCGGACCTAACGTGACAGTATACGATTTTGTAGTTTTTTGAGGTTTTTTCAAGAAAACATGAAAAATAATTTTATGATAACCAGAATTTGATCGTGATGAAGAATTCAAGGACAACCGGGAAGATTCAAGATGAAGAATCGATATATGTTTCGATTATTCTTAGTAATCTTTATTTTTTCTTTTCTCTAGGATGGAACCATAATATTACGGTTATTATTATTATTATGCTTGTTGCCTAGCTTAATTGCTTTGTATGATTGCATATAATATGATTTGCTATATATGTGATAACATGACATGTAGAATAGGGAGTGCCGCTCATTAAAATTGTTCATGCATATTTCTTAACAAAAAACCTTGTTTTTCCAAAAGATTGAGTGGGTGAGAGTTTTTTTGAAGAAAAGACCCATGGCCTCCATTGTTGGTCCGCAGGTAACACATGGTGATACCGACCCCTAGGAAGGTATTCATTATGTACCGGTGTGGATCTCCGAGTGGATAATTTGTTTGAGCATATTTTATGGTTGTACACCCCTAGGTGACAATTGTAAAATATGGATCAAATAGTTGAAACGATGGTTATACACTCAAGATTAATTTAATTACTAATCTCCCCTAGGAGCTCTGCTAATTAAATTAAT
>NW_010368048.1:375871-380008 GCF_000414095.1 Morus notabilis | reverse complement strand
GTTCAATTTGAGCGCTAGACATAATATAACCCTGACAGAGTTGATGCAAGAACTCCAAAAGTTTGAGCGGATGATCAAGGGGTCGACAATTGTGGAGGCCAACTTTGCTGAGGCATCTTCCTCCAAACCCTCTTCAGGGAATGGAAAGAAGAAGCAAGTAGCTAAGAAGGAGAGTTCTTCAGTTCCGCCAAACAAGGGCAAGAACAAGAAGAAGAAGAACCCGAACAAGCTTAAGTGCTTTCATTGCGGGAAGGTGGGGCACATGAAGAAGAATTGCAAAGACTACCTAGCCGCTAAAGGCAAAGGAGGTGAGTGTGATCTTTTGATTGTGGAAGCATGTCTGGTTGAGGAATCCAGTGACAACTGGGTCATAGATTCTGGAGCAACTAATCATGTGTGTGTTTCTCTGCAGGGGTTCAAGCAAACGAGAAGTCTTCTAAATGAAAGCTTCACGTTGAGGATGGGCGTTGGAACACTAGTGTTGGCTGAAGCAGTGGGAGACGTCCATCTTTATTTTGATAGTTATAGGAGTTTATTTTTGCGAGACTGTTTTTATGTTCCTCAATTTAAGAGGAATCTTATTTCTGTTGCTTGTTTATTTAAGGATTCTTATTCAGTTTCTTTTAATAATAAAGTTGTGATTCGTAAAAACAAGTCTTTTATCTGTGATGGATGGATGCAAAATAATCTATATTTTATCAAACCTAAGATGGACTCACTGCTAAACACTGAAGTTGTTAATAACTCTAAAAGGCTTAAAACTTCTCACTCTAATGAGACATATCTTTGGCATTTGCGACTTGGTCATATTAGCTTTAACAGGATACAGAGGTTGGTAAAGGATGGACCTTTAAGTTCTTTAAAGGTTGAGTCCTTACCCCAATGTGAATCTTGTTTGGAGGGCAAAATGACCAAAAGACCATTTGGGTCTAAAGGCAATAGGGCTGAAGATGTTCTTGAACTTGTGCATAGTGATGTTTGTGGTCCCATGAACATCAAGGCAAGAGGAAGGTATGAGTATTACGTCACTTTTATCGATGATTACTCAAGATATGGTTATGTGTACCTATTGCGCTACAAAGTAAAACTTTTGATAAATTCAAGGAGTTTCAGGCTGAGGTGGAAAAGCAACTGGGTAAACCCATAAAGGCACTTCGATCTGATCGAGGTGGAGAATACCTCTCTGATGAGTTCACTGGATACTTATTAGAGAATGGGATTCTATCCCATTTAACTGCACCTGACACTCCACAGCAGAATGGTGTAGCTGAGAGAAGAAATAAGACCTTGTTGGACATGGTACGGTCAATGATGAGTTATTCGACATTGTTTATATCTTTCTGGGGATATGCTTTACAAACTACATGTTATCTTCTGAATAACGTGTCAACAAAGTCGGTTCCTAAAACTCCTCACGAGTTATGGACGAGTAGGAAGAAATCTTTGAACCATATTTGCATATGGGGATGTCCTGTACATGTCCTAGACAAGGAAGCGAACAAGTTAGAAGCACGTTCAGAAGTGTACATTTTTGTAGGTTATCCGAGAGGGACGAAAGGGGGTTATTTCTATAACCCCAAGGAAAATAAAGTCGTGGTTTCAACGAATGCAACATTCCTAGAGGAAAGTTACATGAACGACTTTAAGCCTCATAGCAAAATGGTGCTTGAGGAAATGTCGAGTGACTTGGTCATACTGACTGTTCCTTTGGAAACCGGTCCAATCAGAGTAGGAAAGGAAACCCAACAACAACCTAAGGGGCTTCGGCGTAGTGGGAGAATCAGACATGAATCTGAGAGATTCATGGCTAATGGGGAAACCTTTTTGGCAGAATCTCTGGAACATGACAGAGATCCTTATACTTACAAAGAAGCTATGGAGGATGTTGATGCAACCCTCTGGACAGAAGCCATGAAAGCTGAGATGAAATCTATGAATTTTAATCTAGTCTGGGAACTTGTAGATCTTCCTGATGGGATTAAGCCCATTGGGTGTAAATGGGTCTACAAGAGAAAGAGAAATGCAAAAGGAAAGGTCGAAACCTATAAGGCTAGACTGGTAGCTAAGGGATGCATGCAAAAGGAGGGAATCGACTATGAGGAACCCTTTTCGCCTGTAGCCATGCTTAAGTCCATCTGCATTCTCTTATCCATTGCGGCTGCTCTTGACTACGAGATCTTGCAAATGGATGTCAAGACGGCGTTCTTGAACGGCCATCTTGAGAAAAGTATCTATATGGTACAACCAGAAGGCTTTAGGGCTAAAGGTTAAGAGGGAAAAGTTTGCAAGTTGCTGAAATCCATTTATGGATTAAAGCAAGCTTCCCGTTCTTGGAACAAAAGATTTGACCAAGCGGTCAAGACTTTTAGATTCCAACAGAATATGGATGAACCTTGTGTTTATAAGCATATTCAAGATGAGAAAGTGGCTTTTCTACTGTTATATATTGATGATATTCTACTCATTGGCAATGATGTAGGGGCTTTATCATCAGTCAAAGTTTGGCTTACCAAACAGTTTGACATGAAGGACTTAGGAGAAGCTAATTATGTTCTGGGCATTCGAATCTTAAGAGATCGAAAGAACAAAAATTCTTGAGAAGTATGCAATGCAGAATTTCAAGAAAGGTGGGCAACCATCTAGGTCTGGAATTACTCTTTCGAATAGTGATTGTCCCAAGACATCTGAGGAAAGAGAATACATGGCAAAGGTACCTTATGCTTCGGCGGTCGAGAGCCTC
Organism: Morus notabilis; assembly: GCF_000414095.1. NCBI lineage: Eukaryota > Viridiplantae > Streptophyta > Magnoliopsida > Rosales > Moraceae > Morus > Morus notabilis. The sequence goes on along the minus strand of NW_010368048.1, from coordinate 377,268 downwards.
ATGTATGCAATGCTTTGTACTCGACCAGACATTTGCCATGCGGTCGAGATTGTAAGTCGATATCAGTCGAGTCCAGGACCTAACCACTAGGTTGCGGTCAAGCATACATTCAAGTATCTTCGGAGGACTAGAAATTATATGCTGGTATATTCTGGGGAGGATTTGACACCTCTAGGATATACAGATTCAGATTTTTAATCCTGTTTGGATTCTAGGAAATTGACTTCGGGTTCTGTCTTTACTCTGGGAGGTGGTTCCGTCGTTTGGAGGAGTGTCAAGAAAACTTGCACTTCTAACTCAACGATGGAAGCCGAGTATGTGGCAGCTAGTGATGCTTCAAAAGAAGCGGTGTGGCTCCACAAATTTCTGATGGATCTTAAAGTAGATCCTGGTGTGGATAAGCCATTGAGACTATACTATGATAACAGTGTGGCAATAGCTAACACCAAAGAACCAAGATATCAGAAAATGAGTAAGCACATAGACATGAAGTGTCACGTGATAAGAAACTTTATTGAAGAAGGGCATGCGGAAATATGCAAGATCGCGTCGGAGGATAATATGGCTAACCTGTTCACGAAGGCCCTACCAGCTAAGGTCTTCGAGAAACATGTCGAGGCTATGGGGATGCGTAGCATGACACATTTACTCACTTAAGTGCAAGTGGGAGATTGTTAGCGTTTATGCCCTTAAGAATAAATGTAACAATATTCTTTGAGACATTTTGACTATTAATAAAGATTTATTTATTTCATATATCTATGTATTGTCCTCTTTATGTTCATAATAGTTGAATGTATGATAAGCAAACTGAAAGTCTGAAACTGTCATTCTAAATCTTTAGGTCATGCATGTAATGTGAAGAACATGAGAAGACAAGAATCTAAAGATGATAGTCTAAATCTTATGATCCACAATCGAGAGAATAAAGTTGGGCCCTTTATTCATGTTAAGATAATTATGTTGTCTACTTCCTAACGGAAACGGCTTGTCTTGGTCGTCGGATGTGAGACTCCATGGGTAGAGACATTGATATAGTTTCTAATGGTGAAATCAATATTGGATCGGACCAAAGTTAAATTGTTTTAATTAATAATTATGTTTGAATAAAACAATTCACTTTTGACGAATTATATGTTGTCATCTTAATCCTGAGATCGATGATGAACCCGTATGCTTGACTTGTATTCTTTGATGTACCAAAGGGATACATCCTTACATTGTTTTAAGGTACGCTTACTGGTACATTGGGGGTATGACTCATGTATGCGTAGATTCATTATTCATAGATAGTGGAATCCATAGCTCCTATAAAGAGTCAAAGATATCCTCTTATGCATTATCAGTGGATTGGAAAATACGAGCGCTCGACCATTAGACTACTCTGTGTTATCTAA
>NW_010368048.1:366553-374826 GCF_000414095.1 Morus notabilis | reverse complement strand
AGAATAGCAAAGAAGACCAGTTGGTTGAGGCTCTTCCGGTTGCTGTTTGGAACACTTTGATCTGTCAGACGTGTAGTTTCCTAAATCTCAAAAGGTATGATTTAGATCTTTAGTATTTATGTTATATAGCATCATGAACATGTTCTTGGTTGGCTTTGACGTTGATTAAATTTTTAAAATTCCGCTGCGCACTCGATGCCATTATTATCCAACAGCCAGCTCCCCTGCTTACAGTTCTGCTTTGTTCTTACCTTTTCCTACAGCACAGAGCAAACTTTAATGAGCTACAAGCTCAGTAAGTAGAGCTAAAACTACACAATCTCACTTTAACATACGTATGCATCACCACATCCTAGGTAACTTATGACAATCAATTCCTACACTTTATGCACATGCACTATATATCACTAGGGCCCTCCCGGTACTGCCGCCGGCCTTTTCACAATCTGGACACATGCTAATATCTCAAATCACAATATCAGGTTCCCTGTCATCACCCACCTGGTTCGAGAAAACGGCCAGCGCATTCAAAATCACAATTTCTCAATATCACAATATAGTCTTTGTCATCACCCACTTGGCTCGAGAGACTTGCGCGGCTCAATCACAATTTCATCAATCACCATATCACAATAGTAGTCCTTTGAGGACTTGGCAGTACCGGCCTATCATGCATGCTATTATGTGCTCAATCACAAGTAATCTAATAATCCACATGATGCTCTACTTTGTGCACAATATATTAACATAAGCATGCCTTCACAACCATACACATTGACAATGTCATAAACATTCACATAATAGCATACTAGACATGGAATGTCTATCAAACAAAGTTTGTAACTGCTGCAGAGAAATCATACTCTACTTACCTGAGTTGCTTAGCAAAATCCGAGTTTAACCCTCTTCGTTTCCCTTGTTCATTTTCCTTTCTACTATTCAAAATAAACAAATTGGCCACCGTTATTAGAGCTCAATAGCTCAGCCATAAATCAATTTCTAATTCATAATCACATTCCCCTGAAACTGAAATTTAACAGATTCGTCCATCTTTATAAGAAAATTCATGAGATATTCTCTTTATCTTTAAAAATTCCAAAATTAACTTCAAAACAAAGTAGACATATATATCTTTCCAACGAGCTATCATATGTCTCAATCCGACATCTCGAATTACCTAAAAAACAATTTCCACGAAATCACAATTCTGTTTTTTTTTTCGTTTTTGACAGGTTTTAGAAAGTTTCTATATGAAACTTCTTATGTGAACAACTTGTGTAACAAACTCCAAATGAGATGATTTCAACTTTCACACGTCACTAATAACCTATTCTAAATGGTTACAAAGGTGGTTTAAGTGCAGCACTATTATTTCAAAAAGTAGGACCCTCAGTTCTTTATTTTACTAGTTTCTAGAAATGGCAGTTTTACGACTGCTAAGAGAATATTCACAAAGTATTCTATGTAGCCTCAAAAATTACAAAACTAGAACCCAAATGAAGTAGACATCTAGGGCTTTTCAAAGAGATATCACAAGCTTAGTTTTGGATCCGTTTATATCTCTAAAAATGTGATAAACCAGATCAAATTTTGCTGGTTTTTTTGCAGAAAAACTAGCCACTAAGCCTAACTTCAAAAATGTACATCTTGGGCTACAATTATCCGTTTAAGGCAATTCGTGTCTCTAATCAAACCTTAGAATGTTTGTTTCAAGGTTCTATGATTAACAAGGTTGGAATGATTTCTGGGAAATTCGATTTTTCTGTTTTCCCAAGGCTGCCCGTTGTATTCAATGCTAACATACAACAAAACAACTCCTTAGAGAACCTTCACCTAAATAACAATTACGTGACCAAGGTGAAGTAGGACAGCCACCCTTGTTAACTCATACATGTGATGTAAACCATAGTCTAAGTTACTTAGAATTTTATAGCTCATTCGAAAACCCAAAGTGTCCATCTCTAACCCTAACTAACTAGTAACAATTCAATCTTCTATTTACCATTTACCAATAACTCATGGAAAGTAATTTTATATATATCTAGTATACCAAATCAAGAGTTATAAACAAAAATCCTCAAGTAATTCAACACACTTCTCCATAAACCAAGTTCAAAGCCCTTTATCCTCAATGAAACTTAATTCTTGAAACTCAATCCTCAAAATTCAGGAATTTTACCAAATCAAAAAGAATTCATAACTTTAAGAGGTGCTCCACAATTTCCTTTGATCAATCACCAGCTAAACAAAACTAGACAATAAATCACCAAATTTTAAATCCAAAAATTGAAGGAGAAAAAGAAAACCCCTACCTTGAATCCTTGCTCAAACCACCTCTTCACTTCAAGCTTCTACACAATCATTCTCCAAAACCGAGTTACCTAACGAATTTTGAAGAAAGCCCTTTGTTTTCTAACCAAACCAAAGCCTTTTTTTTCTGGAAGGGAGATAGAGGGAGAGAGGGAGTCGGTCGGGGATATGAGAAAGAGAGAGTGAAAAACGTGAAATGGAGTTGAGGTTGAGAGAGAGATTGAGAGAGTGAATTTTTTTTCCCTTCCTATATTACTCCACTCCCCCCTCAACGTGGCCAGAGAAGGGAGATAAGTGGCATGGCTAAGGTTCCAGCCATGCAACGTGAAAGGGCAGCTGGCCCTCCTTTTTTTCTAATATTGCAGTATGACCCCTAAATATGAAAATTCTTACAATCTTGCCCCCAAAAGCCTTGCAATTTAATCCTTAAATTCCTTTGTCATTTCTCTTAGAATTCCTTCATACAAAATTAATACAAAAGTTTAAGCTCAGAAATCGGGACGTCACAATTCCCTATAACATACAAAAGTTTCGTCCTCGAAACTTAAAACAAAACTGGGAAGTTCTTTCTCATATCCTCTTCTAACTCCCAAGTTGCTTCTTCGACCGCATGATTTCTCCAACGGACCTTCATAAGTGGGATGGTCTTGTTCCGTAATTTCTTCCCTCTTTTATCCAAAATTTTTATAGGTTGTTCTTGATAAGATAGTTCTGGATCCACGTCTATCGTTTCATAACTCAACACATGAGATGGTTCCCACAAATTTTTCTGTAGCATGGACACATGGAACACATCGTGCACTCCAGACAGCCTCGGTGGAAGGGCTAGTCTATATGCAGTTTTTCCTATGCGCTCAATAATCTCAAAGGGCCCAATGTACCTAGGGCTTAATTTACCCTTCTTTCCAAATCTCATTACTCCCCGGACTGGTGCAACTTTCAAAAATACCTTGTTGCCTATTTCAAATTCCAATGGTCGTCGTCTTCTATCCGTATACTTCTTTTGTCGATCTTGAGAGACTTTCAATCTTTCTTTGATTTTCTTGATAGCTTCATTGGCGTGGTCCACAAGTTTGGACCCAAATATCTACACTCTCCTGCTTCATGGCAGTGTATCGGTGAACGACATCTACGACCATACAAAACTTCATACGGAACAGCTTTGATAGACTCTTGGTAGTTGTTATTATAAGAAAACTCAATCAGAGGAAGATATCTACTCCACGGCCCCTGGAAGTCTAACACGCAAGCTCTTAACATGTCTTCCAAGGTCTGATTAGTACGTTCCATTTGACCGTCTGTCTGACGATGTATTGCGGTACTGAACTTCAATCTTGTCCCAAGGCCTTCTTGTAACTTCTTCTAGAATGTCGATGTAAATCTGCTATCTCTATTTGAAACTATGGAAAGTGGGACTCCATGTAGTCTCACTATCTCTTGTATGTATATCTCTGCTAGCTTATCAACTGTATAGGTTGTCCTCACTGGTAGGAAGTGAGCTGATTTGGCCATTCTATCCACTATGAACCAAATTGAATCATGTCCCTTCACAGTCCTCGGTAATCCTGAAACAAAATCCATGGCAATCTGTTCCCACTTCCTGTAGGATCAAGTTGTGATTTTTAAGTGAAAAATCATTTAAACAACAACAAACTTGTAGGTGGAAATTTCAAAAATTTTCACATATCTTTTAATTCCAAATTAAACATAAATCACAATGAGAGATACATGCATGGTATATGTTTATTGACAAAGGAATAAAATGACAATCATACCTTTAAGACGATTGGATCAAATATGGCCGCAAGGATCTTGTCTCACTATCTCACGTTCCGAGATGGAGAATTGCCGTGAAACAAGACCGTTGATTTATGAACACGATCACACCAAAAACCACTCGTTGATTCAAGACTATGACTCTAAGTGTTTTGGGATAAGAGAGTGGGCTCTTTTTCAAAAACCTAAGGAAAACAATTTTCCTTCTAATTTTGTTACAAAATCCGGCTACCCTAGGAAGAGAATGAGAGTGAGATATCTTTTTTTCTTCTTAGCCACCACTAGGGTTTTCAATAATATCTTTTTATAGGAGGAAATTCAAAAACTCAAACCCTAGATGGGATTTCCGAATTTTCCCTTCCTTTTTGAATCAAAATCCGAATTCCCACTTGCCAAGGGATTTCTGAATTTTTCCCTTCCCTTTTGTTGCCGAATCAAATCATGTTCAAATTCTATTTTGAATTTTAAATTAATCACCATTAATTTCAAAATTCAAATTCATTCCTTTTATTTTTCAATTATCAAATAAATGAAAAATAACATAATGAATTTATTTAAACATAATCATGTAACAAAACATCAGTTTCAATTTTCCCACTTATTAGAGCTAGCCTTGAGACCGAATGGACCCATATGAACGAAGCTATGGAATTACAATACTCGACTAATTTATCCCGATAAGTTATCGACGTATTTAAGTCTAACATCGTACGACTCCACTAAAGGTTCGATGCCGACTAATCTCTCGATTCATATGCGCTATTTTTCTAATGGTGTTAATACAATTTATCACATGGTCCACAGAATAAATGCACTATTATCCTTCGTAAATATCAGTGACTGGAATGGTATATTAAATTACCGTTTTACCATTCCAGTCATTATTTCCTCAACTCCTTTATATGATTGTGAATAAGAAAGACTTATGTTCGTAAGATGTCTCGCACATGTTACGATGTCTTAATCAATGATTACCATCATTGAATACCAGGCCTGGTTTATTTATTCACACACCTATCAATAAAGCATGAGGTGATATTATCACTTACGAATTCCATATCTGTGAATCACACAACTCCAAATCAATTATGTCATGATCCCAATAGCCGAGATGTTGTTCAAAAACTATGAACTAATCTCATTGGTGAATTAAAGACCATGAGAAATCAAGTCGAGTTATGTATTGACTTCAGGATTGAGATAATTATGCAAATATACTTAGGTTGTAATAATTTGGTTTAGAGTTCAGTAAACGGTTTTTGCTCTAACCTAATTAGTTACATGGTCTATTCAACATGTTGTGAACATGTCTAGATCAACCACAGAGTCCAACTCCCATGCCCCGAGACCAGCATCACATGGTTCGATCTAACAGTCATAATCGGGTTCGATTGCCCAATCGATCCTACGACTGTGAATATCAATTTTAAACTATATCAGAAGAGCTTATCCGGCAGGGATTCCCTGACTCTTCTTTCATTGATAACAGTCTATGGACTAAGCAATATTACTAATACTCTTGAGTATGAATTAAAACATAACTTTATTTATTTATAAACGTCAGCAAAACAATGATGTCTGATATTTGCCATTTCATAAATAACAAATTGCATCCTACTTTATGGACACATTTCCAACACTTCCATTATGGAATCTCCAGCGGTTGCAGCAATCCACCGGGTTTTTGGTGCTCAGCTTTCACTTGTTGGCAAGTTAAACATTTAGCAACATACTCCACCACATCTTTCTTCATTCCAAGCCACCAAAAGTAATTCCTTAGGTCTTGATACATTTTTGTTGTACCAGGATGCACTGAATACGGTGTATTATGAGCTTCATACAAAATTTGTCATTTAATTCCTTCATCATCGAGAACACACAATCGACCTTTAAATCTGATGCTTATTATTCTTTTATATTAAATTTCTGCAAGTGTACGGTGTCAAGTTTTGAGTATAAGGTGAGTGAGTATCGTCTCCACAGGGATTGGGTTTAGAATTGCCGTTAAGTACCATCCTCCGAGATTTAAAAATTCAGACGCCTATCCTTTATGACTTCATGCTTCAATTGTTCAATTAGAGGATCTAAATGTTGTTTACTTTTAATCTCTTCCCTGATCATCGGTTGCAAAGACAACGTAGATAATTATCCCACCACAAACTCCATTTCCAATTTATTCAAATCATTTCTCAACGGACCTGGTATTCGAGGCAAAGTAACCAAACTGGCCACTCTCTTCCTACTTAAGGCATCAGCGACTTTATTCGCCTTACCTGGATGGTAATGGATGTCACAATCATAATCATTTACAAATTCCAACCACCTTCGTTGCCTCATGTTCAACTCTTTCTGCGTAAAGATGTACTTCAGACTCTTATGGTCTGTGTAGATGTCACAGTGTACTCCATATAGATAGTGTCTCCATATTTTCAACGCAAACACCACAGCGGCTAACTCAAGGTCATGCGTCGGATAATTCTTTTCGTAGTCTTTCAATTGTCGAGAAGCATAGGCAATCACCTTTCCATGCTGCATTAATACTGCTCCCAGACCTAATCCAGAGGCATCACTGTATATCACAAATCCTTCACTACCTGAAGGAATAACCAAAATTGTCAACGCAAACACCACAGCGGCTAACTCAAGGTCATGCGTCGGATAATTCTTTTCGTAGTCTTTCAATTGCCGAGAAGCATAGGCAATCACCTTTCCATGCTGCATTAATACTGCTCCCAGACCTAATCCAGAGGCATCACTGTATATCACAAATCCTTCACTACCCGAAGGAATAACCAAAATTGGAGCTGAAGTTAATCGCTTCTTCAATTCTTGAAAGCATTCCTCGCATTTGTCTGTCCACTCAAACTTGACGTTCTTGCGAGTGAGTTGAGTCAAAGGTTGCGCAACTCTCGAGAATTCCTCGACAAAGCGTCGGTAATACCCTGCTAATCCGAGAAAACTACGAATTTCAGTAGCATTATTCGGTCTCTTCCATTGACTCACAGCTTCCACCTTAGATGGATCCACTGAAATTCCTTCCCTTGAGACCATATGTCCAAGAAATGACACTTTCTCCAACCAAAACTCACATTTCTTGAACTTGGCGTACAATTTCTTCTCTTGCAACCTTTGTAACACCAATCGCAGGTGTACCTCATGCTCTTGCTTCGTCCGTGAATACACTAGTATATCATCAATGAATACAATCACGAATTTATCGAGATATTCTTCAAACACACGATTCATGAGATCCATGAACGCTGCTGGGGCATTAGTCAATCCAAACGACATTACTAGAAACTCATAGTGGCCATATCTAGTTCGAAAGGCTGTCTTGGGAATGTCCTCTTCTCGAACTTTCAGCTGATGGTACCCCGATCTCAAGTCAATCTTCGAGAAGACTGCAGAGGATACTTGTTCTTTATGGTAACCTTATTCAGCTCTCGATAATCAATGCACATCCTCATTGTGCGATCCTTCTTCTTAACGAACAACACTGGTGCTCCCCAAGGTGAATAGCTTGGCCTAATAAACTTTTTATCCAACAACTCCTGCAGTTGTGTCTTCAATTCCTTCAGTTCCGCTGGGGCCATACGATATGGAGCTTTAGAAATCGGCGCAGTCCCAGGTAATAACTCAATCACAAACTCCAACTCCCGATTCGGTGGCAGGCCAGGTAAATCCTCTGAAAAAACATTCAAGAAATCTCGAACCATTGGAACATCTTTAGGCTCAAGTGTTACTTCCCGTGTCGTGTCTATAATATTAGCTAGATATTCAACACAACCACTAGCTAGCATTTTATATGCCTTCATAGCTGATATGATTGGCAATTTCTATTTACGGGAGGTTCCACGGAACTCGAATGCTTCTCTCTCTCCTGGGGGCAAGAAGATCACTTTCTTCTTTTTACAGTCTATCACAGCATTATACCGTGTTAGCCAGTCCATCCCCAATATAACATCATAATCATACATCTCTAGTATGATTAGATCGGCATATAATTCTCTACCACAAATGACAATAGGCACTGCCCTAAGCCAAGATTGGAACTTCAAACTATCTCCCGAAGGTAAAAGTACTCTACATACTTCCCCTAGCATATCTGGTGTTCTTCCTAACTTTCTAGCAAAGCTCACAGCAATAAAAGAGTGAGATGCACCTGAGTCTATTAATGCATATGCAGT
>NW_010368048.1:362723-363209 GCF_000414095.1 Morus notabilis | reverse complement strand
AAAATTCCAAAATTAACTTCAAAACAAAGTAGACATGTATATCTTTCCAACGAACTACCATATGTCTCAATCCGACATCTCTAAGTACTTTAAAAACAGTTTCCACGAAATCACAATTCTGTTTTTTTCCTGTTTTTGACAGTTTTTAGAAAGTTTCTATATGAAACTTCCTATGCGCACAACTTGAGCCACAAAACTCCAAATGAGGTGATTTCAACTCTCACATATCACTAATAACCTGTTCTAAATGGTGACAAAGGTGGTTTAAGTGCAGCATTCTCATTTCAAAAAGTAGGTACCTCAGTTCTTTATTTTATTGATTTCTGGAATTGGCACTTTTACGATTGCTACAAGAATATCCACAGAGTATTCTATGTAGCCTTACAAATGACAAAATCAGAACCCAAGTGAGGTAGACACCTAGAGCTTTCCAAAGACATATCACAAGCTTAGTTTTGGGTCCGTTTAGGTCTCCAAAGACATGAT
>NW_010368048.1:352798-361780 GCF_000414095.1 Morus notabilis | reverse complement strand
TCCGAAATTTGAACCAAAAACTGGATTTGGAGACAAAGGATAAACGAAATCAAAGTCTCATACCTCTTTGATCTTGGAAAACCACCTTCAATACTTCAAGCTTCTACACAATCAATCCCAAAACCGGATTACCTATGGAATTTTGAAGAAAGCCATTTTTTTTCTAACCAAATCAAGGCTCTTCTTTTTTTTTCCTGGAAGGGAGATCGAGGGAGAGAGAGAGTCGGATGGGGGAATGAGAAAGGAAGAGTGAAAAAACATCATATGGAGTTGAGGTTTTGGGAGAGATTGAGAAAGTCAAAATTTTTTTTTCCTTCCTATGTTACTCCTTCCCCCACGTGAAAGGGCAGCTGGCCCTGTTTTTTTTTTTTTTTTTCTTAATATTGCAATATGGCCCCCAACTACGAAAATTCTTTCAATCATGCCCCCCTAAAGCCTTGCAATTTAGTCCTTGAACTCTTTTATCATTTCTCTTACAATTCCTTCATACAAAATTAGCACAAAAGTTTAAGTCCGAAAATTAGGATGTTACACCAAGGTCCAGCTCAGGGACCAGGATGGGTCAAAAATTTAAATTTTTATTTATGTTTTACATTCTAAAAGTAATATATGATTTTTTAGAAGTAATGCAACCGGCGGCACCATTTTTTGATGATTATTATACTTTTTTTTATTTTCTTTATTTTTCGTCTTTAAAAAATATAATAAAATAAAAACAACGTAAAAAAAATATTGAAATTTCGCAGGCATGATGCTAACATTTTTCTAGGCATGTCAGTAAAAGATGGCCTCAAAAAATGACAAAAAAAGTAAAACGCTGTAAAAAAGCTTCCGGCCTGTGTAGTAGGGCGCCCATGGGCCGGGATGGGTTAAAAAATTACATTTTTATTTATGTTTTGCATTCAAAAGCTAATATATGATTTTTAGGAATTAATGCAACAAGCGACACCATTTTTTGATAAATATTCTATTTTTTATGATTTTCTTTATTTTTCATCTTTAAAAATATAATAAAATAAAAATGACGTCAAAAAAGAATGAAATTTTACAGACACGATCCTTACATTTTTCTAGGCATGTCCGAAAAAAGGCCTCAAAAAATGACAAAAAAAAGTAAAATGCTGTCAAAAGCCCCCAGACAATGTAGTGGGGCGCCCATTGGCCAGCTCATGGGCCGGGATGGGTTAAAAATTTATATTTTTATTTATGTTTTGTATTTTAAAATAAATATATGATTTTTAGAAATTAATGCAACAAGCGGAATCATTTTTTGATGAATATTCTATTTTTTATGATTTTATTTATTTTTTATCTTTAAAAAATATATTAAAATAAATACGACGTTAAAAATAATGAAATTTCGTAGACATGATCCTTACATTTTTGTAGGCATGTTAAAAAAAACTAGCCTAAAAAAATGAGAAAAAAGTGAAAATCTTTTAAAAAGCCCCTAGCCCACGCATTGGGGCGCCTTTGGATGAGCTCAGTGGCCAAGATGGGTCAACAATTTACATTTTTATTTATGTTTTGTATTTTAAAATTAATATATGATTTTAAGGAATTAATGCAAGAAGCGGCATCATTTTTTGATAATGTTATTTTTTTATGATTTTTACTTTTCAACTTTAAAAAATGTATTAAAATAAAAATGACGTCAAAACATAAAGAAATTTCCAAGACACGATCCTTACATTTTTCGAGGCATGCTAAAAAAATGGCCTCAAAAAATGACAAAATAGTAAAACGCTGTAAAAAAACCCCCAGCCCGCGTAGTAGGGTTCCCAGGGGCCAGCTTAGGGGCCAGGATGGGTCAAAAATTTACATTTTTATTTATGTTTTGCATTCAAAAATTAATATATGATTTTTAGGAATTAATGCACCAAGCAGCACCATTTGTGATGAATATTCTATTTTTTATGATTTTCTTTATTTTTCTTGTTTAAAAAATATAATAAAATAAAAATGATGTCAAAAAATAATGAAATTTTGCAGACACGATCGTTACATTTTTCTAGGCATGTAAAAAAAAAGTGGCCTAAAAAATGACAAAAAAAGTAAAACGCTGTCAAAAAGCCCCCAGCCCACGTAATGGGCCGCCCATGGGCCAGCTCAGGGGCCGGAATGGCTCACAACTTTACAGTTTTATTAATGTTTTGTATTTTAAAATTAATATATGATTTTTATGAGTTAATGCAACTAGCGGCATCATTTCTTTGATAAATACTCTATTTTCTATGATTTTCTTTATTTTTCAACTTTAAAAAAATATAATAATAAAAAACGACGTCAAAAAGTAAAAAAATTTCGCAGAAATGATCCTTACATTTTCCTAGGCATGTTAGGATAAAATGGGCTCAAAAAATGACAAGAAAAGTAAAACGGTGTCAAAAAGCCCCCGGCCCGTGTAGTGGGGCGCCCAGGGGCTATCTCAGGGGCCGGGATGGGTCAAAAATTTACATTTTTATTTACGTTTTGCATTCTTAAATTAATATATGATTTTTAGGAATTAATGCAACAAGCGACACCATTTTTTGATGAATATTCTATTTTTTATGGTTTTATTTATTTTTTATCTTTAAAAAAAACGACGTGAAAAGATAATGAAATTTTACAGACACAATCCTTACATTTTTTAGGCATGCCAGAAAAAATGGCCTCAACAAATGAAAAAAAAAAAAGAAAAATACTCAAAAACCCCCGGCCCGCGTGGTAGGGCGCCCAGGGGCCAGCTCAGGAGCCAAGATGAGTCCAAATTTACATTTTTATTTATGTTTTGCATTCCAAAATTAATATATGATTTTTACGAATTAAGGTAACAAGTGACACAATTTTTTGATGAATATTCTATTTTTTATGAGTTTCTTTATTTTTCATCTTTAAAAAATATAATAAAATAAAACCGACGTCAAAAAGTAGTGAAATTTTGTAGACACAATCGTTACATATTTCTGGGCATGCTAGAAAAAGATGGCCTCAAAAAATGATATAAAAAGTGGGGCACCCAGGGACCAGCTCAGGGGCCGGGATGGGTAAAAAATTTACATTTTTATTTGTGTTTTGTATGTTAAAATTAATGTATAATTTTTAGGAATTAATGCAATATGCGGCATCATTTTTTGATAAATATTCTATTTTTTTATTTTCTTTATTTTTTAACTTTAAAAAATGTAATAAAATAAAAATGACGTCAAAAAATAATGAAATTTTACAGACATGATCTTTACATTTTTATGGCATGTCAAAAAAAATGGCCTCAAAGAATGTAAAAAAAAAGTAAGATGTTGTCAAAAATCCCGCCCCGCATTGTGGGGCGCCCAGGGGCCAGCTCAGGGGTCAGGATGGGACAAAATTTATATTTTTACTTATTTTTTACATTCTAAAATTAAAATATGATTTTTGAGAATTAATGCAACTAGTGACACCATTTTTTTTATGAATATTCTATTTTTTATGATTTTCTTTATTTTTCATCTTTAAAAAATGTAATAAAATAAACACGACGTAAAAAATAGTGATATTTGGCAGACAGGATCCATACATATTTCTAAGCATGCCAGAAAAAAATGACCTCAAAAAATGCAAAACAAAAGTAAAACACTATCAAAAAGCCCCCGGCCGCACGTAGTGCGGTGACCATGGGCAAGGTCAGGGGCCAGAATGGGTCAAAAATTTATATTTTTATTTATTTTTTGCATTTTGAAATTAATATATGATTTTTAGGAATTAATGCAAGAAGCAGCATCATTTTTTGATGAATATGCTATTTTTTATGATTTTTTTTATTTTTCGTCTTCAAAGAATATAAGAAAATAAAAACGACATCAAAAAATAATGAAACTTCGCAAACACGTTCCTTACATTTTTCTAGGCATGTCAGAAAAGGATGGCCTCACAAAATGACAAAAAAAGTAAAACGCTATTAAAAAGCCCCTAATCGTGTAGTGAGGCGCCCAGGCGCCAGCTCGGGGGCCTGGATGGGTCAAAAAATTATATTTTTATTTATGTTTTGCATTCAAAAAATAATATATGATTGTTAGGAATTAATGCAACAAGCCACGCCATTTTTTGATGAATATTCTATTTTTTATGATTTCTTTATTTTTTGTGTTTAAAAAATATAATAAAATAAAAACGACGTCAAAAAATAATGAAATTTCGCAGACACGATTCTTACATTTTTCTAGGCATGCCAGAAAAAGATGACCTCAAAAAATGACCAGAAAAGTAAAAAAAACACTGTCAAAATGCCCCCAACCTGTGTATTGTGGCGCCCAAGGCCAGCTCGGGGGCCGGGATGGGTCAAAAAATTACATTTTTATTTATGTTTTACATTCAAAAAATAATATATGATTTTTAGGTATTAATGCAACAAGTGGCACCATTTTTTGATGAATAAACTATTTTTATGATTTTCTTTATTTTTTGTCTTTAAAAAATATAATAAAATAAGAACAACTTAAAAAAATAGTGAAATTTTGCAGACACAATTCTTACATATATCTAGGCATGCCAGAAAAAATGGTCTTCAAAAATGAGAAAAAAAGTAAAATGCTATCGAAAAGCCCCCGGCCCGTGTAGTGGGGCACCCAGGGGCCAGCTCGGGGGCCGCGATGGGTCAAAAATTCACATTTTTATTTATGTTTTGCATTCTAAAATTAATATATGATTTTTAAAAATTAATGCAACAAGCGACACCACTTTTTGATGAATATTCTACTTTTCATGATTTTCTTTATTTTCATCTTTAAAAAATATAATAAAGTAAAAATGACGTAAAAAAATCAAATTTTACAGGCACGATCCATATATTTTTCTAGGCATGTGAGAAAAAATTCCTTCAAAAAAGGACAAACAAATTAAAACGCTGTCAAAAAGCGCCCAGCCCGCATAGTAGGGCGCCCAGGGGCCAGCTCAAGGGCCGGGATGGGTTAAAAATTTCAATTTTTATTTGTGACTTGCATTAAAAAATTAATACATGATTTGTAGGTATTAATACAACAAGTGGCACCATTTTTTAATGAATATTCCATTTTTTATGATTTTTTTATTTTTCGATTTTAAAAAATATAATAAAATAAAAACGACGTCAAAAAATAATAATATTTTACAGACACGATCCATACATTTTTCTAGGGATGCTAGAAGAAAGGGCCTCAAAAAATGACAAAAAAGTAAAACTTTGTTAAAAGGCCCCGGGCACACGTATTGGGCCGCACATGGGCCAACTCATGGGCCGGGATGGGTCAAAAATTGACCTTTTTATTTATGTTTTGCATTGTAAAAGTAATATAAGATTTTTAGGAATTAATACAACAACCGGCACCTTCGTTTGATGAATATTTTTTTATGATTTTCTCTATTTTTCATCTTTAAACATTATAATAAAATAAAAATGACGTCAAAAAATAATGAAATTTTGCATATCTGATCCTTACATTTTTCTAGGCATTGTAGAAAAAAATGGCCTAAAAAATGGCAAAAAAAAAGGTAAAACGCTGTCAAAAAGCCCCCGGTCCGTGTAGTGGAGCGCCCAGGGGCCAGCTCAACGGCCTCGATGGGTCAAAAATTTACATTTTAATTTATGTTTTGCATTCTAAAATTAATATATGATTTTTAAGAATTAATGCAACAAGCGGCACCATATGTTGATGAATACTTTATTTTTTTATGATTTTCTTTATTTTTTGTCTTTAAAAATATAATAAAATAAAAACAACGTAAAAAAAAATGAAATTTTGCGGACACGGTCCTTAGATTTTTCTAGGCGTGTCACAAAAAATGGCCTCAAAAAATGACAAAAAAAGTAAAACGCTGTAAAAAAGCCCCCGGCCTGTATAGTAGGGTGCCCAGGGGCAAGCTCAGGGGCCGAGATTGGTAAAAAATTTTCATTTTTATTTATGTTTTGCATTCAAAAATTAATATATGATTTTTAGGAATTAATGCAACAAGTGGCACCATTTTTTTACGAGTATTCTATTTTTTATACTTTTTTCTTTTTCGTCTTTAAAAAATATAATAAAATAAAAACGACGTCAAAAAATAATAAAATTTTACAGACGTGAACCTTACATTTTTCTAGGCATGCCAGAAAGAAATGGTCTCCAAAAATAACAAAAAAATAAAACGCTGTCAAAAAGCTCCTGACCCGCGCAGTGGGGCGCCTACGGGCCAGCTCTGGGGCCGGGATGGGTCAAAAATTTACATTTTTACTTACGATTTACATTCTATAATTAATGTACGATTTTTAGGAGTTAATGCAACAAGTGGCGCCATTTTTTTTTTAATATTATTTTTTTATGATTTTCTTTATTTTTCGTCTTTTAAAAATGTAATAAAATAAAAACAACGTAAAAAAATTAAATTTTATAGGCACGATCCATACATTTTTTTAGGCATGTTAGAAAAAAATTCCCTAAAAAAAGTAAAACACTCTCAAAAAGCCCCTGACCTGTGTAGTGAGGCATCCAGGGGCTAGCTCGGGGGCCGGGATGGGTCAAAAATTTACATTTTTATTTATGTTTTGCATTCTAAAATTAATATATGATTTTTAGGAATTAATGCAACAAACAGCACCATTTTTTGATGAATATTCTATTTTATGCTTTTTTTTTATTTTTCGTCTTTAAACAATATAATAAAATAAAAATGACGTAAAAAAATGAAATTTTATAGACACGATCCTTACATTTTTCTAGGCATGTTAGAAAAAATTCCCTCAAGAAATGACAAAAAAAGTAAAATGCTCTCAAAAAGCCCCCGGCCCGTGTAGTGGGGCATCCAGGGGCCAGGAAGGATAAAAAACTTACATTTTTATTTAAGTTTTACATTTTATAACTAATGTACAATTTTTAGCAATTAATGCAACAAGCGGGACAATTTTTTGATTAATATTCTATTTTTATGATTTTCTTTATTTTTCGTCTTTAAAAAATATAATAAAATAAAAACGACGTAAAAAAATGTAATTTTGCAGACATGTTCCTTACATTTTCTAGGCATGTCAGAAAAAAAAGTCTCTCAAAAAATGACAAAAAAAAGTAAAACGCTGTCAAAAAGCCCACGACCCGTGCAGTAGGGCGCCGAAGGGCCTGTTCGACGGCCTTGATGGGTCAAAAATTTAAATTTTTATATTTTTTTGCATTCTAAAATTAATATATGATTTTTAGGCATTAATGCAACAAGCGTCACTATCTTTTGATGAATATTCTATTTTTTATGATTTTCTTTATTTTTCGTCTTTAAAAAATATAACAAAATAAAACCGACGTCAAAAAATAATAAAATTTTACAGACACGATCTTTACATTTTTCTAGGGATGCCAGAACAAAAGGGCCTCAAAAACTGACAAAAAAAGTAAAACTTTGTTAAAAGGCCCTGGGCCCACATACTAGGCCACACATGGGCCAACTCAGGGACTGGGATGGGTCAAAAATTGACCTTTTATTTATGTTTTGCATTGTAAAAGTAATATAAGATTTTTTTGAATTAATGCAAGAACCGGCACCATTGTTTGATGAATATTCTATTTTTATGATTTTCTCTATTTTTTTGACTTTAAACAATATAATAAAATAAAAATGACGTAAAAAAATACTGAAATTTTGCATACTCGATTCTTACATTTTTCTAGCCATGGTAGAAAAAATGGCAAAAAAAAGGTTAAACGCTGTGAAAAAGCCCCCAGCCCGAGAAGTGGGGCGCCCAGGGGCCAGCTCAAGCGCCGGGGTGTGTCAAAAATTTACATTTTTATTTATGTTTTGCATTCTAAAATTATTATATGATCTTTAGGAATTAATGCAACAAGCGGTACTATATTTTCATGAATACTCTATTTTTTATGATTTTCTTTATTTTTTGTCTTTAAAAATATAATAAAATAAAAACAATGTTAAAAAATAATGAAATTTTGTAGACACGATCCTTACATTTTTCTAGGCATGTCACAAAAAAATGGCCACAAAAAATGACAAAAAAATTAAAACGCTGTCAAAAAGCTCCCGGTCCGTATAGTAGGGCACCCAGGGGCCAGCTCAGGGGCCGGGATGGGTCAAAAATTTTCATTTTTCTTTATGTTTTGCATTCAAAAATTAATATATGATTTTTAGGAATTAATACAACAAGTGGCACCATTTTTTTATGAATATACTATTTTTTATGATTTTCTTTATTTTTTTATTTTAAAAAATATAATAAAATAAAAACCACGTGAAAAAATAATAAAATTTTACATACACGATCCTTACATTTTGTTTGGGATGCCAGAAAAAAATGGCCTCAAAAAATGACAAAAAAGATAAAACGTTGTTGATTAACGCCCAAAAGTGATATTCACAAGCGGTCAATTGTAGCACAGAAGGGCGGTCGTATCCACAGAGAGATAACAAAATAACAAGAAAGACTAACAGAATAAGAGTGTTAGAGAAAAGTGAATTAAAGAAAAAGAATAGTTTTTGAGATGTTGTTGCAAATAAAATAGAAAGGAGGGAATTTGTAATGAAGAAAATGGTAAGGTGTCGAGAATCCCTAATGCTTCGTTTACCAATTCAAGTTTTGATTCACAAAATAAAATAATCGAATAAATTAAATCTCTATGTTAGCTCAGAAAATATTATTATTACAAATTATCTAAAATCGACAATATATCAATCTGACAATATTGCAGTAAAAGACAATTTATAAAATAATTTGAATAACAAAACAATGCGTGACATACTTACATAAGAAAAGCGTGACTGAACTTATATAAAAATTGGCACACAATATTTTAAAAAGTAATAGAAAAATAGATGAGATTTAATTTATTCAGATGTTGAAGTTTACAGAACAAGGAATCAAAACCCCGAATTGAGTCACTCAACAGAAGTTCATCTCTAACCTCACCAAGAAAACTCTAGCCTATCTTGCAAAACATTCTCACAAGTTCTAGAGAGAAAATATGAGACTGACAGCAAGACGACAGAAAACTGAATATTCCAAGCTTC
>NW_010368048.1:342825-352361 GCF_000414095.1 Morus notabilis | reverse complement strand
CGGGTAGTTGAAAACATGGCTTTCATGGCTTATTTTTGTGTAGCTTTTTACACTGCTTTTTATCTGCAAATAATTAAGCAAAAACTAGACAAATTCCAATTAAAAATATTATGAATAAAAATAATGGATTTATTTAATTAAAGCTTAAATATTTTAATATTATATAAATCAAAAGCAATATTTATGGTGCATTTTCATGCACTAATCAGCTGTCAAAAAAGCCTCCGTCCCACGTAATGGGGCGACCAGGGGCCAGCTCAGAGGCTGGGATCGGACAATTATTTATAATTCTATTTCTGTTTTACATTCTAAAATTAATATATGATTTTTAGGAATTAATGCAACAAGCGGCACCATATTTTGATAAATATTCTATTTTTTATGATTTTCTTTATTTTTTGTCTTTAAAAATATAATACAATAAAAATGACGTCGAAAGATAATGAAATTTTTCAGACATGATCCTTACATTTTTCTAGGCGTGCCAGAAAGAAATAGCGTCAAAAAATGACAAAAAATAAAGTAAAACGCTGTCACAAAGCCTCGGCCCGCGTAGTGGGGCGACCAATGGCCAGCTCGGGGGCCGGGATGGGTAAAAAATTTACATTTTTATTTTTTATTGTATTCTGAAATTAATATATGATTTTTAGGAATTAATACAATAAGTGGCACCATATTTGTATGAATATTCTATTTTTTTATGATTTTCTTTATTTTTTATCTTTAAAAAATATATTAAAATAAAAATGACGTCAAAAGATAATGAAATTTTGCAGACACGATCCTTACATTTTTCTAGGGGTGCCAGAAAAAAAAATGGCCTGTAACAATGACAAAAAATAAAGTAAAACGCTGTTAAAAAGCCCTCGGCCCGCGTAGTGGGGTGCCCAAGGGCCAGCTCAAGGGCCGGGCTGGGTCAAAAATTTACATTTTTATTTATGGTTTGTATTCTAAAATTAATATATGATTTTTAGGAATTAATGCAATAAGCGGCATCATTTTTTTTATGAATATTCTATTTTTTATGATTTTCTTTATTTTTTATCTTTAAAAAATATAATAAAATAAAAACGTCGTAAAAAGATAATGGAACTTTGCAGACATGATCCTTACATTTTTCTAGGCATGTTAGAAAAAAAATTCCCTCAAAAAATGACAAAAAAGTAAAACACTGTGAAAAAGCCCACGGCTCGCATATTGGGGCGTCGAGGGGCCTGCTCAACGGCCTCGATGGGTCAAAAATTTAAAATTTTATATTTGTTTTGCATTCTAAAATTAATATATGATTTTTAGGCATTAATGCAACAAGCGTCACCATTTTTTTTTATGAATATTATATTTTTTGTGATTTTCTTTATTTTTCGTATTTAAAAAATTTAATAAAATAAAAATGATGTCAAAAAATCATAAAATTTTATAGACACGATTCTTACATTTTTCTAGGGATGCCAGAAAAAAATGCCCTAAAAAAATGACAAAAAAGTAAAACGCTGTCAAGAAGTCCCCGGCCCGCGTAAGGGGGCGCCTATAGGCCAACACAGGCGCCAGGATGGGTAAAAAATTTATATTTTTATTTATGTTTTTCATTCTAAACCTAATATATGATTTTTAGGAATTAATGCAACAAGCGGCACCATTTTTTATGAATATTCTATTTTTTATGATTTTCTTTATTTTTTATTTTTAAAAAATATAATAAAATAAAAACGACGTCAAAAGGTAATGAAATTTTGCAGACACAATCCTTACGTTTTTCTAGGCATGTCAGAAAAAAATAGCCTCAGAAAATGACAAAAAAGTAAAACGCTGTCAAAATATCCCCGGCTCGCATAATGGGGCTCTCAGGGGCCAACTTAGGGGCCGAGATGGGTTAGAAATTTACCTTTTTTATTTTTGTTTTGCATTCTAAAATTAGTATATGATTGTTAGGAATTAATGCAATAAGCCGCACCATTTTTTGATGAATATTCTATTTTTTATTATTTTTTTTTTAGTCTTTAAAAAATATAATAAAATAAAAACGATGTCAAAAAAATAATGAAATTTTACAGACATAATCCTTACATTGTTCTAGGCATGCCAGAACAAAATGGCCTTAAAAAATAACAAAAAAAGTAAAATGCTGTAAAAAAACTCCTTGCCCGCGTCAGGTGGCGCCCAAGGGCTAGCTCTGGGGCTGGGATGGGTCAAAAATTGACATTTTTTTATCTTTTACATTCCAAAATTAATATATGATTTTTAGGAATTAATACAACAAGCAATACCTTTTTTTGGAAAATAATCTATTTTTTTACGATTTTGTTTATTTTTTGTCTTTAAAAAATATAATAAAATAAAAACGACGTCAAAAGATACTAAAATTTTCTAGACACAATGCTTATATTTTTCAAGGCATGCCAAAAAAAATGGCCTCAGAAAATGACAAAAAAAATAAAACGCTGTCAAAATGCCCCCGGCCTGCGTAATGGGGCGCCTAGGGGCCAGCTCAGAGGCCGGGATTGGTCAAAAATTTACTTTTTTATTTATGTTTTGAATAAAAAGATTAATAAATGATTTTTAGGAATTAATGCAACAAGCGGCACCATTTTTTGATGAATATTCTATTTTTTATGATTTTCTTCATTTTTCGTCGTTAAAAAATATAATAAAATAAAAATGATGTCAAAAAATAATGAAATTTTGCAGGCACGATCCTTACATTTTTCTAAGCATGTGAGAAATAGCATCAAAAAATAACAAAAAAGTAAAACGCTGTCAAAAAGTTCCTGACCCGAGTAGTCCCGTAAGCCCGTGCAAGGGCTGGGATGTGTAAACAAATTTACATTTATATTTATGTTTTGCATTCTAAACTTCATATATGATATTTAGGAATTAATGCAACAAGCGGCACTATTTTTTTGATGAATATTCTATTTTTTATGATTTTATTTATTTTTTATCTTTAAAAATATAATAAATAAAAAATATAATAAAATAAAAATGACGTCAAAAGATGATGAAATTTTCCAGACACAATTCCTACATTTTTCAAGGCATGCCAAAAAACAAATGGCCTTTGAAAATGACAAAAAAGGAAAACGTTGTCAAAATACCCTCGGCCCGCGTAATGAGGCACCCATGGGCTAGCTCAGGGGCCGGGATAGGTAAAAAATTTTCACTTTTATTTATGTTTTGCATTCTATAGTGAATATATGATTTTGAGGAATTAATGCAACAAGCGACACTATTTTTTTTATGAGTATTCTATTTTTTATGATTTTCTTTATTTTTCGTCTTTAAAAAATATAATAAAATACAAACAACGTAAAAAAAGAATGAAATTTTCTAGACATGATCCTTACATTTTTTTAGGCCTGCCAGAAAAAAAGACAAAAGATGTAAAAC
This sequence comes from Morus notabilis, assembly GCF_000414095.1. NCBI lineage: Eukaryota > Viridiplantae > Streptophyta > Magnoliopsida > Rosales > Moraceae > Morus > Morus notabilis. The sequence continues at coordinate 348,977 of NW_010368048.1, read as the reverse complement.
GCTATCTAAAAACTCCCAGCCCGCGTCAAGGGGCGCCCAGAGGCCGGGATTGGTAAAAAATTTACATTTTTATTTATGTTTTGCATTCTAAAATTAATATATGATTTTTAGGAATTAATACGACAAGCAACAACTTTTTTGATGAATATTCTATTTTTTATGATTTTCTTTATTTTTTTTCATTAAAAAATATAATAAAATAAAAACTATGTCAAATGATAATGAAATTTCGCAGACACTATCCTTATATTTTCGTAGGCGTGCTAGAAAAAAATGGCCTTCAAAAATGACAAAAAAAAGTAAAATCCTGTGAAAAAGAGGCCGGCCCGCGTAATGGGACGCCCAGGGGCATGCTCAGGGGCCGGGATGGCTAAAGAATTTACATTTTTATTTATGTTTTGCATTCTAAAATTAATGTATGATTTTTAGGAATTAATGCAACAAGCGGCACCATTTTTTGATGAATATTCTATTTTTTTACGATTTTCTTTATTTTTGGTCTTTAAACAATATAATAAAATAAAGACGACGCCAAAAAATAATAAAATTTTGTAGACGTGATCCTTATATTTATGAAGGCGTGCCAGAAGAAAATGGCCTCAAAAAATGACAAAAAAGTAAAACGTCGTCAAAAAATTCCCGGCCCGCGTCAGGGGGCACCCAGGGGCCAGCTCAGGGGCTGAGATAGGTCAAAATTTTTTATATTTATTTATGTTTTGCATTCTAAAATTAATATATGATTTTTAGGAATTAATACAACAGGCAACACCTTTTTTCGATGAATATTCTATTTTTTATGATTTTCGTTATTTGTTAGCTTCAAAAAATATAATAAAATAAAAATGACGTAAAAAAATAGTGAAATGTTACAGACACAATCCTTACATATTCCTAGGCATGTCAGAAAAAATAGCCTCAAAAAATGACATAGAAAAGTAAAACGCTGTCAAAAAGTCCCCAGTCTGCGTAGTGCGGCGCCCATGGGCCAGCTCAGGGGTCGGGATGGGTAAAAACTTTACATTTTTATTTGTACATTACATTCTAAACTTAATATATGATTTTTAGGAATTAATGCAACAAGCGGCACCATTTTCTCATGAATATTCTATTTTTTAAGATTTTTTTTATTTTTTATCTTTTAAAAATATAATAAAATAAAAACGACGTCAAAAGATAATAAAATTTTACAGACACAATCCTTACATCTTTCTAGGTGTGCGAGAAAAAACAGCCTAAAAAAATGACAGAGAAACGTAAAACGTTGTCAAAAAGTCCCTGGCCCACGTAGTGCGGCGCCCATGGATCAGCTCAGGGGCCGAGATGGGTAAAAAATTTACATTTTTATTTATGTTTTGTATTCTAAACTTAATATATGATTTTTAAGAATTAATGCAACAAGCGGCACCATTTTTTCATGAATATTCTATTTTTTATGATTTTCTTTATTTTTTATCTTTAAAAAATATAATAAAATAAAAACGACGTCAAAAGATAATGAAATTTTACAGACACGATCCTTAGATTTTTCTAGGCGTGCTAGAAAAAAATGGCCTGAAAAAATCACAAAAAAAGTAAAACCCTATCAAAAAGAAGCCGACCCGCGTAGTGGGGTGCCCAAAGGCCTGCTCAGGGGCCGAGATTGGTAAAAAATTTACATTTTTATTTATGTTTCGCATTCTAAAATTAATATATGATTTTTATGAATTAATGCAATAAACATCACTTTTTTTTATGAATATTCTATTTCTTATGATTTTTTTTCTTTTTTGTATTTAAAAAATATAATTATATAAAAACGATGTCAAAAGATAATGAAGTTTCGTAGACACAATCCTTACATTTTTCTAGGCGTGCTAGAAAAAAATGGCCTCAAAAAATGACAAAGAAAAGTAAAACGTTTTCAAAAAGTCCCCGGCCCGCGTAGTGCGGTGCCCATGTGCCAGCTCATGGGCCGGGATGGGTAAAAAATTTACATTTTTATTTATGTTTTGTATTCTATACTTAATATATGATTTTTTGGAATTAATGCAACAAGCGGCACCATTTTTTCATGAATATTCTATTTTTTATGACTTTTTTTTTTATTTTTTATCTTCAAAAAATATAATAAAATAAAAACGACGTCGAAAGATAATAAAAATTTCCCAAACATGATCCTTATATTTTTCTAGGCATGCTAGAAAAAAATGGCCTCAAAAAATGACAAACAAAAGTAAAACCCTGTGAAAAAAATGCCGGCCCGCGTTGTGGGGCGCCCAGGGGCCGGGATGGGTAAAAAATTTACATTTTTATTTATGTTTTGCATTCTAAAATTAATATATGATTTTTAGGAATTAATGCAACAAGCGGCACCACTTTTTGATGAATGTTTTATTTTTTATGATTTTTTTTATTTTTCATCTTTAAGAAATATAATAAAATAAAAACGACATCAAAAAAATGAATTTTTGCAGACACGATCCTTACATTTTTCTAGGAATGTGAGAAAAAAATTCCCTCAAAAAATGACAAAAAGTAGAACGTTGTCAAAAAGCCCCCGGCCCGCGTTGTGGGGCGCCTAAGGACCAGCTCAAGGGCTGGGATGGGTCAAAAATTTACATTTTTATTTATGTTTTGTATTCTAAAATTAGTATATGATTTTTAGGAATTAATGCAATAGGCAACCCCTTTTTTCGATGAATATTCTATTTTTGTATGATTTTCTTTATTGTTTATCTTTAACAATATAATAAAATAAAAATGACGTCAAAAAATAGGGAAATGTTACAGACCCGATCCTTACATATTTCTAGGCATGCCAGAGAAAAATTGCCTTAAAAAATAACAAAAAAAAGTAAAACCTTGTCAAAAAGTCCCCGGTTCGCGTAGTGCGGTGCCCATGGGCCAGCTCATGGGCCAGGATGGGTAAAAAATTTACATTTTTATTTATATTTTGTATTCTAAACTTAATATATGATTTTTAGGAATTAATGCAATAAGCGGCACCATTTTTTCATCAATATTCTATTTTTTATGATTTTCTTTATTTTTTATCTTTAAAAAATATAATAAAATAAAAACGACGTAAGAAGATAGTGAAATTTCACAGACACGTTTCTTACATTTTTCTAGGCATGCTAGAAAAAAAATGACCTCAAAAAATGACAAAAAAGCAAAACCCTGTGAAAAAGACGCCGGCCCGCATAGTGGTGCGCACAGGGGCTTGCTCAGGGGCCGGGATGGCTAAAGAATTTACATTTTTATTTATGTTTGGTATTCTAAAATTAATATATGATTTTTAGGAATTAATGCAACAAGAGGCACCATTTTTTGATGACTATTCTAGTTTTTATGATTTTCTTTATTTTTTGTTTTTAAAAAATATAATAAAATAAAAATGACTTCAAAAAATAGTAAAATTTTGCAGACATAATCCTTACATATTTCTAGGCATGCCAGAAAAAAATGGCCTCAAAAAATAACAAAAAAAGAAAAACACTGTCAAAAAGTCCCCGGCCCGTGTCGAGGGGCACCCAAGGGCCAGCTCAGGGGCCGGGATAGGACAAAAATTTAAATTTTTATTTATGTTTCGTATTCTAAAATTAATATATGATTTTTAGGTATTAATATAACAGGCAACCCCTTTTTTTGATGAATATTCTACTTTTTTATGATTTTCTTTATTTTTTGCCTTTAAAAAATATAATAAAATAGTAACGACGTAAAAAAAATAGTGAAATTTTACGGACATGATCCTTACATATTTCTACGCATGCCAGAAAAAAATGGCCTAAAAAAAAAAGTGAAATGCTGTAAAAAAGTCCCAGGCCCGCATAATGCGGTGCCCATGCGCTAGCTTAGGGGCCGGGATAGGTAAAATATTTACATTTTAGATATGTTTTGCATTCTAAACTTAATATATGATTTTTAGGAATTAATGCAATAAGTGTCACCATTTTTTATTTTAAACAATATAATAAAATAAAAACGACGTCAAAAAATAATGAAATTTTGCAGACATAATCCTTACATTTTTGCAGGCATGCTAAGAAAAAATGGCTCCAAAAAATGACAAAAAAAAGTAAACGTTGTCCAAAAACTCTCGGCCCGCATCGCGGGGCACCCAGGGGCCAGCTCAGGGGCCGGGACAGGTCAAAAATTTACATTTTTATTTATGTTTCACATTCTAAAATTAATATATGATTTTTAGGAATTACTGCAACAAGCAACACCTTTTTTTATGAATATTCTATTTTTTCTGATTTTAATTATTTATTGTCTTTAAAAAATATAATAAAATAAAAATGACCTAAAAAAATAATGAAATGTTACAAACACGATACGTACATATTTCTAGTCATGCCAGAAAAAAATGGCCAAAAAACATGACAAAAAAGTAAAACGCTGTCAATAAGTCCCCGGTCTGCGTAGTGCGGTGCCCATGGGCCATCTCAAGGGCCGAGATGGGTAAAAAATTTACCTTTTTATTTATGTTTTGCATTCTAAACTTAATATATAATTTTTAGGAATTAATGCAACAAGCGGCACCATTTTTTTATGAATATTCTATCTTTTTATGATTTTCTTTATTTTTTATCTTTAAAAAATATAATAAAATAAAAACGACGTCAAAAGATAATGAAATTTTGCTGACACGATAGTTATATTTTTGTAGGCGTGCTAGAAAAAAATGGCCTCGAAAAATGACAAAAAAAGTAAAATCCTGTGAAAAACACGCCGACCCGCGTAGTGGGGCGCCCAGCGGCCAGCTCAGGGGCCGGGATGGCTAAAGAATTACATTTTTATGTATGTTTTGCATTCTAAAATTAATATATGATTTTTATGAATTAATGCAACAAGCGGCACCATTTTTTGATGAATATTCTATTTTTTATGATTTTCTTTATTTTTCATCTTTAAACAAAATAATAAAATGAAAACGATGCCAAAAAATAATCAAATTTTCAAGACATGATCCTTACATTTTTGTAGGCATGCTAGAAGGAAATGGCCTTAAAATATGACAAAAAAAAGTAAAACGCTGTCGAAAAACTCCTGGCCCGCGTCGGGGGGCGCCCAGGGGCCAGCTCAGGGGCCGGGATAGCTCAAAAATTTTATATTTATTTATGTTTTGCATTCTAAAATTAATATATGATTTTTAGGAATTAATGCAACAGGCAACACCATTTTTTGATGAATATTCTATTTTTTTTTATGATTTTCTATATTTTTTGTCTTTAAAAAATATAATAAAATAAAAACAACGTCAAAAAATTATGAAATGTTGCAGACACGATCCTTACACATTTCTAGGCATGCCCGAAAAAAAATGGCCTTAAAAATGACAAAAAAAGTAAAACGCAGTCAAAAGGTCCCCGGTCCGCGTAGTGCGGCGCCCATGGGCCAGCTCAGGGGCCAGGATGGGTAAAAAATTTACATTTTCATTTATGTTTTGCATTCTAAACATAATATATGATTTTTAGAAATTAATGCAATAAGCGGCACCATTTTTTCATGAATATTCTATTTTTTATGATTTTCTTTATTTTTTGTCTTTAAAAAATGTAATAAAATAAAAACGACGTCAAAAGATAGTGAAATTTCATAGACACGATCCTTACATTTTTGTAAGCGTCCTAGAAAAGAATGGCCTGAAAAAATGACAAAAAAAGTAAAACCCTATCAAAAAGATGCCGGCTCGCGTAGTGGGGGGCCCAGGGGCCTGCTCAGGGGCTGGGATTGGTAAAAAATTTACATTTTTATTTATGTTTTGCATTCTAAACTTAATATATGATTTTTAGGAATTAATGTAACAAGCGGTACCATTTTTTCATGAATATTCTATTTTTTATGATTTTATTTATTTTTTGTCTTTAAAAAATATAACAAAATAAAAACGACGTCAAAAGATACCAATTGTTGGTTGCCGAATCGAATCCGACTGCAGAAGCGTGGTGGTGCGGGGAAGAGGCGGATCGTGTATAACAAAAATTTTCATAAAACTTTTGAGATACTCTATAGATTATATTAATTTATGCACGAATAAATTAATCTCATTAACTTATATATATCAAGAACTCAATCAGGAAAAAATACCTGGAAGCCGACTCGGATGATAACTTGAGTTCTTTGACCACGAACAGTCCTTGCTCCAATCTTTGTGTTTAGAAAAC
>NW_010368048.1:340707-341988 GCF_000414095.1 Morus notabilis | reverse complement strand
TTGGAATTGCACTCTCGAAATTATAGATATAAATTACTTCTAAACTGTGAAGTGTCCATTTGATATAGTCATTGCATATAGATCAATCCTCCATAAATATTCTCTAATGGACAGTGATTCATAAAACACATTCATGAATCGGAGCTCCTACTGGTCCAAGTACCAAATCAACCCTCAAGAGAATTATTTATCTACTTCTTTCTTAAGAAGGAATGGATTCCATCTCGTGTAATAATATTCCCGGCTACCTACTTCATCATGTCTCCAAATACAAGGAATAGGATTCAGGATCTCAGAATCCGTACCGAGTAAATCAAAAGACACAAATCCATAAATAGGAGTCTGTTAGAACTCAGGATTAAGATCATCCTATATATGATCATCGGTAGACTCAATTAGAATTTCTATACTTAACGGAATTATTAAAAATTCATATTGTGTCTGTGTCCTTGTTCCACATAATCTCATTATGTTTTATATTAACAGTGCGGATAACACCGTTCCATTCTAAATTGGAATGACATGTATTAATAATGTTTTAATTAAAGATTCTGAACTTTAATTTAAATTCATTATGAACATTACTTTTTGATTATTATGCTTAAACATTATCCTCTTGTATATAACACTTATATACAATGTTTAAGGTTATATAAATAATCATGGAATTTTTATTGATATTCATAAAATATTCATAAATATATGCACATAAAATAATGAATAAACTCTTTTATTAAATAAATAATAAATATCCTATTACATGTAATGCTTCTAGGACACCATTCCCAACAATCTACCACTTGTCCTAAAGCAGGTAAAATATGTCTCCAATCCTGAAACTTTCTAGGTATCTTTGACTGATCTATCTCTGGAATAACTTCCAGATCAGTTAAGAATTTCTAGAGTTAGGTTGCTTTCTTTTGCTGCTTCACAAGCTGCTACACATTAACTTTTAATGACAGAATTAGCAATCACACTTTGCCAACAACCTTTCTTGTCATGACTCATAGTCAAAGTCTATGTATCCCGCGAAAGACAACTCTTTCACTAACTAAACTATCTTATAGTTTCTTGTTTTCCTCAAACACTTAAGGATGCACTACACGGCTACCCAATGATCAAATCTTGAGTTCAACTGACAACGACTGACCACTCCCACTGAATATCAGATATTCGGGCTTATAAAGAATTAGAACATCTTCTTTTCTTTCATTTGAAACATCTTGGTTTTGATCAAATCCATAAGACTTAATAGCCTTATCAAACCGGACGTTCCATGAT
>NW_010368048.1:340363-340557 GCF_000414095.1 Morus notabilis | reverse complement strand
CTGCCATATCTCATATTCAAAATATGCTGTTATGGTGAAGAGTATCCGGATGAACTTAAGCATGGCTACCGGTGAGAGAGTTTCCTCACAGTCAACTCCATCTCTTTGGGTGTAACCCTAAACCACTAGCCTTACTTTATAAGTCTCTACTTTTTCATCCGCTCCTATCTTTCTCTTGAAGATCCACTTGCATC
>NW_010368048.1:336507-337140 GCF_000414095.1 Morus notabilis | reverse complement strand
TGTCATACAACCCTCTCCCACTCATTATTTTACAAATATGTATTTTGTTTGGAAAACATCTCATGGTTTTCAAGTTAAAAATTAAACAATTTATTTTTCGGATATGTGAAATTCTAAAATTTAACACTTAAATTCAATTTCACATGTAACAGTATTTTGCAAATTAATTTTGCAACTTAAATCAATTTAATCATATTAAATCGATTTTAGCGCATGGTTCTTATTTTATTTTATTTTTCTAAAACCCTTTTATAATAAATAAAATAAATAATAATAAATGCGCGTGTATATATGACATGTTATAAAACATATGAGTAGGCACATTATATCTATATGGCATGTTATATGCATGGACATATAATATATAACTATCAACATAAAATATAAATATATGCAATCGGCTATTGAGATGGATTTGACCGGGTCCCATGGAAATTATAAATCACAACCAAATCGAATAAATAAATAATTACAATAATTATTTTCTTCCGTTACATCAACGGGTCTTCGATTTTTGAACTCTTCATTCTTTGGCTTCGTTCTTCATCTTCGGGTCGGATTTCACCTTCATCGGGGTCCGGAACTCTTTCGGGTCCGTCAGCACGTATTACGAAGAAGACCTCGGGTCTATTC
>NW_010368048.1:335829-336287 GCF_000414095.1 Morus notabilis | reverse complement strand
TCGCACGCGCTGGGCGCTCCCTGGGGCGTGCGCGGGGCACGCCTAGCCGCATGCGGGGCACGCCAGGGTGCGCGCGGGGCACGCCTGAGCGATTTTTTTTTTTTTTTTTGGAAAAATTTCTGAGCAGACTTGGGTTGTTTCTGGGCATCTTCAAAGCTTAAAACTTGATTTTCCATGCCTCTTTTTGATTCAAAATCAAAACTCTAATTCTACCTAAAACCTAGAATTACAGTAATTCTAATCCCGAATTAAATTACAAATAATTTAATTTGAATGAATTTAATGCGATCCATGGAACCATATAATTAACGACCAAATCCATCATCCATACATTCATCATCATGAATCAAATATAAACATCACATACAAACATAATTAATTTTTAATTATCAAATAATCAGAGTATAAATTAATATCGTCTATAGACCGCTCTGATACCAATTGTTAGTCTCCGAATC
>NW_010368048.1:328325-334679 GCF_000414095.1 Morus notabilis | reverse complement strand
TCTTTAATTACTTCTTTATCCTTGAGTACCATTGATTTTCTAATGGACAGTGATTCATAAAACACATTCATGAATCGGAGCTCCTACTGGTCTAAGTACCGAATCAACCCTCAAGAGAATTATTTATCTACTTCTTTCTTAAGAAGGAATGGATTCCATCTCGTGTAATAACATTCCCGGCTACCTACTTCATCATGTCTCCAAAATACAAGGAATAGGATTCAGGATCTCAGAATCCGTACCGAGTAAATCAAAAGACACAAATCCATAAATAGGAGTCTGTTAAGAACTCAGGATTAAGATCATCCTATATATGACCATCGGTAGACTCAATTAGAATTTCTATACTTAACGAAATTATTAGAAATTCATATTGTGTCTGTGTCCTTGTTCCACATAATCTCATTATGCGAAATACACTCATTCAATATCTCGCTATATTAACAGTGCGGATAACACCGTTCCATTCTAAATTGGAATGACATGTATTAATAATGTTTTAATTAAAGATTCTGAACTTTAATTTAAATTCATTATGAACATTACTTTTTGATTATTATCCTTAAACATTATCCTCTTGTATATAACACTTATATACAATGTTTAAGGTTACATAAATAATCATGGAATTTTTATTGATATTCATAAAATATGCATAAATATATGCACATAAAATAATGAATAAACTCTTTTATTAAATAAATAATAAATATCCTATTACATCTCATGCTTCTAGAACACCATTCCCAACAAAATTTACATTTTTATTTATGTTTTACATTCTAAAATTAATATATGATTTTTAGGATGTAATGCAACACGCGACACCATTTTTTGATCAATATTCTATTTTTTATGATTTTCTTTATTTTTGTCTTTAAAAAATATAATAAAATAAAAACGACGTGAAAAGATAATGAAATTTTACAGATACGATCCTTACATTTTTCTAGGCGTGCCAGAAAAAAATGGCCTCAAAAAATGTCAAATAAATGTAAAACACTGTCGAAAAGCCGCCGGCCCGCATAATAGGGCACCCAAGGGCTAGCTCAGGGGCTGGGATGGGGAAAAAATTTATATTTTTATTTATCTTTTGCATTATAAAATTAATATATGAGTTTTAGGAATTAATGCAACAAGCGGCACCATTTTTTGATGAATATTCTATTTTTTATGATTTTCTTTATTTTTCATCTTTAAAAAATATAATAAAATAAAAACGACGTTAAAAAATGTAATTTTGCAGATACAATCCTTACATTTTTCTAGGTATGCCTGAAAAAATGGCCTCAAAAAATTAAAAAAAAAGTAAAACACGACAATGCCCCCGACCCACATAATGGGGTGCCCAAGGGCCAGCCCAGGGGCGGGGACAGGTCAACAATTTATATTTTTAATTATATTTTACATTCTAAAATTAATATATGATTTTTAGGAATTAATGCAATAAGCAACACCCTTCTTTGATGAATAGTCTATTTTTTATGATTTTCTTTATTTTTTATCTTTAAAAAATATAATAAAATAAGCATGATGTCAAAAAATAGTGAAATTTTACAAACATGATCCTTACATATTTCTAGGTATGTTAGAAAAAAATGGCCTTAAAAATGACAAAAAAAGTAAAACGCAGTCAAAAAGTTCCCGGCCCGCGTAGTGGGGTGCCTATGGGCCAGCTTAGGGGCCGGGATAGGTAAAAAATTTATATTTTTATTTATGCTTTGGATTCTGAACTTAATATATGATTTTTAGGAATTAATGCAAAAAGCGGCACCATTTTTTGAGTAATATTCTATTTTTTTATGATTTTCTTTATTTTTCGTCTTTAAAAAATATAATAAAATAAAAATGACGTCAAAAAATAATGAAATTTTGTAGACACGATCTTTACATTTTTCTAGGCATGTCAGAAAAAAATGGCCTCAAAAAATAACCAAAAAAAGTAAAACGCTGCAAATTAACTCCCGGCCCGTGTTGGGGGGCGCTCAGGGGCCAGCTCACGGGCCGGGATGGGTCAAAAATTTACATTTTTATTTATGTTTTGCATTCTAAAATTAATATATGATTTTTTTTGGAATTAAAGTAACAAGCAACACCCTTTTTTGATGAATATTCTATTTTTTATGATTTTCTTTATTTTTTATCTTTAAAAAAGATAATAAAATAAAAACGACGTCAAAAAATAGTGAAATTTTACAGACACGATCCTTACATATTTCTAGGCATGCCAGAAAAAAATGGCCATAAAAAATGACAAAAAAAGTAAAACACAGTCAAAAAGTCCCCGGCCCGCGTAGTGGGGCGTCCATGGGTCATCTGTGACATCCTTTTTATACCATCTCCTTCCAAGCGTTTCTTACTATTAATCCTAAGGGCGTGCCACAATAACTAACCTTCACCTGTCACTTATGTGAAAGCTATGGTGTTTCAATTTTTTTTTTTTTTGCTTAAACAAAATTTTGTTAATACACCATTCCTATCAAGTTTTCTAGCAACAATTAAAATTATACAGTCATCCAAGGTTTATGAGTTTAACTCCAAATATATATATTTACAAATCCAAAATAATCTGTGTGCAACTTCTTCGGTCCAACCATATGTACAGCGGTCAATGAAGCCAGCTCCCCAGCTTACTGTTCTGCTTTGTTTTTACCTTTACCTACAGCACAGAGCAAACTTTAATGAGCTACAAGCTCAATAAGTAGAGCTATAGTTACGCAATCTTATTTTAACATACGCATGCATCATAACATCCTAGATAACTTATGCCAACAAATTCTTACACTTTATGCATGTGCACTATATATCACTAGGGCCCTTCCGGTACTGCCGCCGGCTTTTTCACAATCTGACCACATGCCAATTTCTCAAATAACAATATCAGGTTCCCCGTCATCACCCACCTGGCTCGAGGGAACGGCCAGCGCATTCAAAATCATAATTTTTTAATGTCACAATATAGTTTCTGTCATCACCCACTTGGCTCAAGAGACTTGCGCAGCTCAATCACAATTTCATCAATCACCATATCACAATAGAAGTCCTTTGAGGACTTGGCAGTATCGGCCTATCATGCATGCTATTATGTGCTCAATCACAAGCAACCTAATAATCCACGTGATGCTCTACTTTGTCCATAATATATTAACGTAAGCATGCCTTCACAAAGCATACACATTGACAATATCACAAAAATTCACATAATAGTACACTAGACATTCCACAAAAAGTTTATCAAACAAAGTTTACAAGTGCTGTAGAGAAGTCATGCTCTACTTACCTGAGTTGCTTAGCAAAATTCGAGTTTAACCCTCTTCGTTTCTCTTGTTCGTTTTCCTTTCTATTGTTCAAAATAAACAAATTGACCATCGTTATTAGAGCTCAATAGCTCACCATAAATCAATTTCTAATTCATAATTACATTCCTATGAAAACTGGATTTTTACAGATTCATCCATGTTGAGAAGAAAATTCATAAGATATTCTCGTTATCTTTAAAAATTCTAAAATTAACTTCAAAACAAAGTAGACATGTGTATCTTTCCAATGAGCTATTATATGTCTAAATCCAACCTCTCTAAGTACCTGAAAAACTATTTCCAAGAAATCAAAATTCGGTTTTTTTCCGTTTTTGACAGTTTTAGAAAGTTTCCATATGAAACTTCCTATGCGCACAACTTGAGCTACAAAACTCCAAATGAGGTAATTTCAACTCTCACACGTCACTAATAACCTGTTCTAAATGGTAGCAAAGGTGGTTTAAGTGTAGCACTCTCATTTCAAAAAGTAGGACTCTCAGTTCTTTGTTTTACTAGCTTATGGAAATTGCAGTTTTACGACTGCAACGAGAATATTCACAAAGTATTCTATGTAGCCTCAAAAATTATAAAACTAGAACCCAATCGAAATATACATCTAGGGCTTTCCAAGGAGGTATCACAAGCTTAGTGTTTGTATGTTTAAGTCTCCAAAAATATGATAAACCAGATCGAATTTTGCTGGTTTTTCTGCAGAAAACCTGCCACTCAATTAACATTAAGAACTTTTCATACCGGCGGAGTATTCACAGGGGGTACTACAGAACATGTACGAGTACGTCTAAACTCTGAAGTGTCCATTTTGATATAACCATTGCATATAGATCAATCCTCCATAAATAATTCATAATTAGAGCTAGGTGAAATTCGTCAACCTCTCTAATTACATCTTTATCATTGAGTACCATTGATTCTCTAATGGATAGTAATTTATAAAACACATTCATGAATCAGAGCGTTCTTACTAATCCAAGTACCGTATCAACACAACAAGAGAATTATTTATCTACTTCTTTTTCAAGAAGGAATGGATTCCATCTCGTATAATAACATTCCCAACTACCCACTTCATCATGTCTCAAAAATACAAGGAATAAGATTCAGGATCTCAGAATCCGTATCGAGTAAATTAAAAGACACAAATTCATAAATAGGAGTCTGTTAAGAACTTAAGATTAAGATTATTTTATATATGACTATCGGTAGACTCAATTAGAAATTCTATACTTAATGAAAATTATCAGAAATTCATATTGTGTCTATGTCCATGTTCCACATAATCTCATTATGCATAATACACTTATTCAATATCTCGTCATAGTAACAGTGTGGATAACACTGTTCCATTCTAAATGGGAATGACATGTACTAGTAATATTTTAATTAAAGATTCTGAACTTTAATTAATTCATTACGAACATAGTTTTTTATTATTATCTTTAACATTATTTTTTCGCATATAACACTTATATACAATGTTTAAAGTCACATAAATAATCATGAAATTTTCATTGATATTCATAAATATATGCACATAAAATGATGAATAAACTTTTTTATTAAATAATTAATAAATATCCTATCACATCTCATACTTCTAGGACACAATTCCTAACAAATTTCTGTCATGACATGAAACACAACTTGAAACCAGCACGAAGTTAGGAGGTTTGAGTTTACTATAAATAGGTTTGGGTCATAATTAGGTTGATATGATTAGCAAGATTAATAAACGGCTTAGTTAGAGTTGACCTCTTGACACGAATTGACATGACTAACTATACATGTCATCTATAATATAATGATATGTAATATAATATGAAAGTTTATATGACATATTAAATACAAATAATATGATTTTTAATATTTATAGGTAAAATTCATTTATTTTTCTTAAAGAAAAAAATAAATTGACCAATAAACATGTTAAACCTGTCATGATCGTATTAAATAAGTCACTACTATATTAGTTATTTATTCAATATATTAATTTTAACGAATTATACAGGTTGACATGATTAATAAATGGCTCGTGTTTGGGTTGACATTTTTGACACGTTTAATAAACAGATTGTGTTTGAGTTGATGTTTTCTTAGACAATTAATAAATGGATTGACACGAATACGACCCACTAACACGAATTGGCACCCTTAGGTTAAACAAGGAAAATGGTTGTAGAAAAAATAATACGGATATGTTTGTTTCACAACTCAAGTTAAGAACTTGAGTTGTGTATGTGAGAGAAAAATATTATAGTAAAAAAAGTTAAATTTGGATGAGTGAGGGTAGCTTAGTTGGTTGTAAACTCCTCCACTCCAACCATAGGTTGAGGATTCAAGTCACTCTAAAGCCTACTTAAATGTGGTGACATTCCCCCTCCCCTTGTATAAAAAAAAGTTAAATTTAAATTTTTGTGAGAAAAAAATACTATAGTAAGAGAACTTGAATTGCCACTTGAGTTGTGAAAATAATAGTGCTTGAATTTAAATTTTTATAAGAGAAATTACTATAATAAAAAAATTTGAGTTGTAATTTGAATTATGAAAAAAAATAGTGCTTAAATTTGCTTGGTGGGTGCATGAAAAGAAAAATAATACAATTTAATTATAGAGATTATTTTGAAATTTTAAAAGGAATGTAACAGACAAGATAATGGAACTCAAAATCAGCTTATGCTTGTAGCAAAAGTTAATTTTAGTGTTTAGTAAATCTCTTCAAAAGTACTTTTTGAAGAATTTTTTAAGAATCTACAACCAAAATCAGAAGCAGCCTAAAGACAACTTTAGCTTTTAGATTATGCAGGAATCATCATAGTACAATTAATGAAACTTTCATAATACCCCTAATGAAATTTAAAATTTACAATCTTCACAATCTAAAATTCAGACTAGTAATATAATATAATATAATATAATATAATAACAGTAATATTGTAACAAATAATATCATAATTATATTAATAACTCTGATATTATTATTTTATCATATAATATGATATTATAATAATATTATAATTATTTTAATAATATGATATTA
>NW_010368048.1:291751-328098 GCF_000414095.1 Morus notabilis | reverse complement strand
TTGTATTATATTAAATATAATAATAAATATACATTATATTGTAATTATATATATTATATTATAGTATAATATAATCATTATTTTTAATTATTTCATTTATTATTTTAATAATATTATTATATTATATATCATAATTATATAATATATTATATAATAATATTTTTTTTATTACATTAAGTATAATAATAAATATATATTATATTATAATTATATATATATTATATTATAGTATAATATAATATAATCGTAATTTTTAACTATACATAATAATTTAATCGTATAATTTATCAAACGTTATTATATTAATTTTAAAATAAACACAACTATAATAATTATAATTTATCAAATATTTAATTATTTTTTATAACAACTATTTATTTTTTTAATACAGTTAAGTAATTTTTTTAAAATATACGGCATTACCAAAAACTAAACCGATGATTGAAGAGGAGTGTAAATGGTCGAATAAGGACCGTCTCTGCAATTATTTTATCCGTGATATATGTCACTCGAAGCGTTAGTCCCGTGGTATTTTTGTAAATAACCGCAACTACTTGCGTTTGGGGACAAATAGTCATACTATTACAGTTACGCTTGCTCGTTAAACATTGTAAGTAAAAAAAAAAAAAAAGAAAAAAAAAAACCATTTTTCTGTCTCTCTTCCATGCAGTTTCATTCTCAGTCAATACGCTGTTTTCCCGGTAATCCTCTACGAAATCTCGGCTTGGGAATTTTCCGAGAATCCCACATTTTCCTGTAAGTATTGAAAAATTCTCTATTGTCTCGTCGATTTCATTTGACTTCTACGTTGACTTATTTTTCTTCTTCTGTTTTCAATATTTTGATTGGGAATTGAGGTCGAGAAGTTCGGGAATTTCGGAGATGGCGCCTCCAATTCTTTCGTTAGCTCTGCCTTCGGAGACCGGCCGAGTTCTCAGTATTCAGTCGCATACAGTTCAGGTGTGGAAAAATTTTCACGATTACCTTCTTTTTGGTTACCGAGAAATTCGCGGAAGGAAAAGGATTTGATTGAATTCGAGGTTTTCTGGATTTGATTAAGATTGTGCTGATTTCCATTTGGCTGATTTTGCTTCGTATTTATTTATCAGAGTTTACGGCATGCACGACTTTTGAATTAGTTTTTAATATTGGTCTTAATTCATACTTTGTTTGAATATGATTTTCTGCGTTATTAGTAATAAAAATTTAGGTGATATTGGAAAATGGAAAGGGATTTTCTGATTTGGCTGGAAAGTTTCAGTGTGGTTATGAATTCATTTCAAATGTTGCCTTTTTCTTTCCCCCAATGGTGGTATGAAGTTTGCTTGTACATCTAAGTAAAGCATTCATTTTATATCCTGATTAAGGTAACTGATAAGTTTTTATGTCTTGCCTGAAATTTTCCATCTTTACCTTTCAGATTTTATATCATATCATGTCCTGATTCTGCCTATTTCAACGGGTGGTTATGGCCCTATGTTCAATTTCAGCACCAACTTAAACTTGTTTGTTGTTCTGTTTCTTTGACTTATCTCTAATCTACAACTGCTCGATGCTATTATACACGCAGATGAATGTCTTATGATTGTGTGAATTTGCATCATTACTTTTCTGCATTCTAACCTTATGAAGTTGGTTTCTTTTTATCGCTGTAGGGATATGTTGGGAATAAATCTGCCGTGTTCCCTCTCCAACTACTAGGCTATGATGTTGATCCAATCAATTCAGTGCAATTCTCGAACCACACAGGCAAGCTGATTCTATTACTTCATTCAAACAGTCTCAAACTCTGAGGCTTGGTGTACAGTGCGATGTTTATGTTCAGGCACAGTGTCCTAGTTTGTAGAATGGAGATCACAATTTAATGGTCTGAAAACCGTGCAGGATACCCGACTTTTAAGGGTCAAGTTTTGAATGGAGAACAACTATGGGAACTAATAGAAGGCCTCGAAAAGAATGATTTATTATACTACACTCATTTATTGACAGGTATTTACAAACTTAGCTTTCTTGTTGATGGTTTGATATTTTAATGTATGATCACTGCTACATTTCTTACCGGATGAGTTATATTACATTGTCTAGAATGAGAGAGAACTTTATTTGGGGTAGACTAATAGAACTTTCAGAAGCTATATAATTCTCTTCTTGATTTGTGTGTGCAAACAACCCTATTAGTTTGATGCAATAGTACTTGAATATTCGAGTGTTGACCAAAGTTAGTAAAAGTGTGATCCAAGTTAATTTATACCTGTTTAAATAATGTAAGTCAGCTGAACCAATAGATGACCAAGATCCTTTCTTTTATCTCTCCACTTTCATGCACCTTTCCTCATCCATTGAGAATAAGCACCTTTTAGATTTTACATTTTTGGCCCCTTTAGTTTTATCTTACTGGACATGGGCAGCTTGGGGATTAGGAATTTAAAAGGGAAGAACTTGGCTTTCTTAGGTAAGTGGCTGTGGAGATTTCCATTGGAACAAGACTCTTTGTGGGCTAAAGTCATAAGAAGTAAATACAATATGAAACCAAATGGTTGGGATTCAAACCTAGTAACGAGGGGATCATTTAGAAGTCCATGGAAGTTTATTTCTCAGGGATTGAATGTTTTCCTTCAAAATACAAAACTGAGAGTTGGGGATGGGACTAAAATTCTTTTTTGGAGAGATAATTGGTGTGAGAATGAATTCCTAGAATCATTGTTCCCTCGACTTTTCAGAATTTCAAATCTACCAAATGCTTTCATCTCGCAGATTTGTTCACAATCCAATAACAATGATCCAAATTGGAGCTTGGTTTTTGAAGACGCCACAATGATAAGGAGGTAGAGGATTTGCATTCTCTACTTCGGTTAATTAATTCTTTTTCTTTCCAGCCTTCAGTTCCTGATCATAGAGTGTGGTTATGTGATCCTAACGGTTTTTTGTGTTGATCTTTTTTCTCGTCCTTAGTGGACAGAATATAAATTTATTTGGAAGTCAAGTTACCCCCATAGAATTAGAGTCTTCACTTGGTTGGTGGTGCTTGGGAAAATAAACACTTGTGACTGGGTTCAGAAAAGAAAGCCTCTGTTAGGCCTCCAATCTTGCGTGTTTACAGTAGAAAGAATAGGCGTGGCCATAGGGGAATAAGCGACAGTGGGGAAAGGAACAATCCCGAGGTAGATCTGGTTGAGAGGGAGTTGAGAGGGAAACTGTTAGGGGAGAGTCAATAGAAGAGGGCCACGTGGATCAGGCGGTTACAGGAGGGAATTAAGGAGGAGAATTCAAGGGAGAGAAGGGGGAGGAGAAGAACATTGTGAAGGGAGGCTGCTGGTTCTTCGAATTACCAGCAGGGATGAGAGTTTAGCTTGTATGAACTCTGGTTCTTGAGTCATTAGAGAGGAAATCCAAGATTCTTGAGTCTTGTATCTTTGTTTTCTTTATTGTTCTTTCGTCTTAGTTGCTGGTTTTTTTAACAATTTGGTATCAGAGCATATTGTGGAAAGTCGTTAGAATAGGATTGTATAGCTGTAGTTTCCTATTTTATAGGGATTTGATTTGTTTCCTGATTTCTCTAGATAAGGAGTTACCTAATATAGGGCTGAAATCAAGGGATTTAAAACCGGCTGTGGTTATCCCTAATTGCATATAAATAGTGGCTGTACAAAATTGTTTTCTGGAATAATAAGAATTATTCTTTCTCCTAAAAACCTAATCCGGCTCTAAGAAATCTTCATGGTATCAGAGCAAGGCTGCTGATCCAGTTTTTAGGATTTCTTTTCAAGCCAAAACCCTAGTTTCGTTTCAGTCCTCAACCGGGAAAAACTAGTATTCCATAACCCTAGTTTTGTTTCAGTCATCAACCGGAAAAAAAAACCCTAAACCTCATGGCATCAGAAACTGACAGCACTTCAGGAACCATGGCTGGTCAGGACAATAGTAATGCTGGCCGATCAGAGGGGTCCCTTCTTCTCATCACTCAACACAAGTTGAATGGTCAGAATTATCTCCAATGGGCCAAATCAGTAATGATGTTTATCTCAGGCAAAGGGAAGGACGATTACCTCACGGGATTGGCTACTGCACCAAAGCCGAATGACCCTAAGTACAAGATCTGGAAAGTAGAAAATAATATGGTGATGTCTTGGCTAGTCAACACCATGGACGCAGACATAGGGCAGAATTTCTTGTTCTACGACACTGCACATGAAATTTGGATGGCAGCTCAAGAGACTTATTCCGATAACGAAAACACTGTTGAATTATTCGAGATCAAGGGGGCACTTCATGATCTACGGCAGGGTGAATCAAATGTCACTCAATACTATAATTGTCTCACTCGTTATTGGAGACAACTGGACATGTTTGATAGTCCGGCTTGGGAATGTCCCGGAGATGCAACCCTCTACAAGAGATTATAGAGAAAGAGAGAGTTTTCAAGTTTCTTCTAGGGCTTGACAAATCCCTCGATGAAGTAAGGGGGAGGATTCTTGGAACCAAGCCACTCCCATCCATTCGGGAAGCATTCTCAGAAGTCAGACGAGAGGAAAGTAGGAAGAAACTTATGCTAGGAAGGTTACTGCCCACAGGTAACGAAGCTTCAGCCCTTGCAGCAAGAGGAGTCAATGCAGCCCACGACACAAAACATAAGAAAACTTGGCCTTGGTGTGATCACTGCAGGAAAATAGGTCACACTCGAGACACTTGCTGGAAAATCCATGGAAAGCCCACCGATTGGAAGCCAAGTCGAGAAAGAGAAGCCCGGAGTTTTGTTGCAGCCCCCAAAGACAAGGAAAAACCCACAAGCATGGAACCAAGTCTCTTTAGCAAGGAGCAAATCGAATGGCTGCAGCAAAAGTTCAACCAAAATTCCAATCTTGGCCCAACTGTCTCCACGGGATCTGCTGCCCAGAAAGGTATTTTTTCAGCCTCTAATCATGTCAAAACAGAGGACTCCGCAGACTGGATTGTTGATTCAGGAGCCTCATCAAAAAGGGTATAAGTGCTACTGTCCATCCACCAGAAAGACATACATCACTATGGATGTGACCTTCATGGAAAATGTTCCATTTTATTCCAAAACCACTATTCAGGGGGAGAAAGTGCAAGAAGAATATCAGTTTTGGGATAGCATGATGCTAGATGAACCAATGAGTGATATCACCCCTTTATATCCCGAGGCTGAGAAGGAACTCCTAGTCTACACCAGGCGGAAGAAGATCCCTAAACCAGTAGAACATCCGGAGATTCCTATGCCTTGCCAAGCAGACAACTCGAGTTCAACTCCAAATGAAGTAATACAAGGTAACACTGAATCCGAGCCTTATTCTAATGATTTGTGCGTGCCTGATGATCTTACTAAGCCAATTGCTCAAAGGAAAGGGATTAGATCGTGCACTCAACATCCTATCTCATACTTTGTGTCCTATGAGAAACTGTCTCTGAGTTACAGGGCCTTCACCACCAATCTAGATAGTATTCAGATACCAAGGAACATCCAAGAGGCGCTACTACATCCAGAATGGAAACAAGCTGTTAATGAGGAGTTAAGAGCCTTAAAAAAGAATGGTACTTAGGAGCTTACACACCTTCCTCAGGGCAAACAAGCAGTAGGTTGTAAGTGGATTTTCACTGTTAAATATAAAGCAGATGGAAGTATTGACAGGTACAAGGCAAGACTTGTGGCATAGGGCTTCACACAAACTTATGGCATCGATTATCAGGAAACATTCGCTCCAGTGGCAAAGATGAATACCATTCGAGTACTACTTTCCTTAGCTGTCAACCTTGATTGGAACTTGCATCAATTTGATGTTAAAAATGCATTCCTCAATGGTGACTTGGAAAAGGAAGTATATATGGAAATTCCACCTGGGCTCGAGCAATCACAAGGCGTCAAACAGGTATGCAGACTTCGAAAATCACTATATGGTCTCAAGCAATCGCCAAGAGCCTGGTTTGACAGGTTTACCAAGGCAGTTAAGGAGCAGGGATATTTGCAAGGACAATCAGAGGACACGTTATTCATCAATAGAACTTCGGATGATAGGATTACAATCCTTATTGTCTATGTTGATGACATAATTGTTACTGGGAACAATGAGGCAGAAATTACTTGGCTAAAGGGAATCCTGAGTCGGGAATTTGAAATCAAAGACCTTGGAGCTCTAAGATACTTTCTTGGAATGGAGGTAGCACGGTCTAGCAAAGGAATTTCAGTCTCACAGAGGAGGTATACCCTGGACTTACTAGAAGAAACAGGTGTGCTTGGTTGCAAGCCTTCAGACACTCCTATGGATCCTTTCAACAAAATAGGGACTAAAGAAGATTCAGGTCCGGTAGATAAAGGAAGATATCAAAGGTTAGTGGGCAAACTAATCTACCTATCTCACACAAGACCAGACATCAGCTTCGCTGTCAGCACGGTTAGTTAATTCATGAATAGTCCGAATGAAGAGCATCAAGAAGTAGTATACAGGATTCTAAGGTACTTAAAGATGTCTCCCGGCAAAGGTTTATTTTTCAAGAAAGGAACAAACAGGGGCATAGAGATCATGTCAGATGCAGATTGGGCAGGATCTTTGACTGATAGGCGATCAACCTCTGGATACTGTTCGTTTGTATGGGGAAATCTTGTCAGCTGGAGGAGCAAAAAGCAATCAGTAGTCGCTCGGAGTAGTGCTGAAGCTGAGTTCAGGGCCCTAGCTCACGGAATTTGCGAAGGAATGTGGCTAAGAAGACTCCTAGAAGAACTACAACTCCCAATCAAGACTCCTATGAAACTGTTGTGTGACAATCAGGCAGCCATCAGTATTTTGAAGAATCCAGTCCTTCATGATCGCACCAAACACGTGGAAATAGACCATCACTTTATCAAAGAAAAGATAGAGGATGGAATTGTGGAAGTTGTCTACACGCCCACACGACAACAAACTGCAGACGTGTTCACCAAAGCCATTGCAAGAACTCATTTCGATACTCTACTATCCAAGCTGGGAATGATTGACATACATTCTCCAGCTTGAGGGGGAGTGTGGAAAGTCGTTAGAATAGGATCGTATAGCTGTAGTTTCC
This sequence comes from Morus notabilis, assembly GCF_000414095.1. Classification (NCBI taxonomy): domain Eukaryota; kingdom Viridiplantae; phylum Streptophyta; class Magnoliopsida; order Rosales; family Moraceae; genus Morus; species Morus notabilis. Next base: position 321,042 of record NW_010368048.1, on the reverse strand, counting down.
TATTTTATAGGGATTTGATTTGTTTCCTGATTTCTCTAGATAAGGAGTTACCTAATATAGGGCTGAAATCAAGGGATTTAAAATCGGCTGTGGTTATCCCTAATTGTATATAAATAGTGGCTGTATAGAATTGTTTTCTGGAATAATAAGAATTATTCTTTCTCCTAAAAACCTAATCCGGCTCTAAGAAATCTTCACATACGATACCTTGTGTATGTGGAATACCAGGATGGAGACAAGAGTCGATGCGATGGAGTAGGAGATGAACTCGGTGAAGGTGGATGTTGCAGAAATGAAGGAGCGCATGACGAACCTAGATGCCAACGTAATAGCCATGAAGGAGTTCATGGTTGAGATGCACGACTTGTTGATGAACCGCGAAAGCCATGGAAAAGCACCGATGGAGCAGTCCGCGACGAACGAGACGGCTTCGGCAGAAGTACAACAGGATCTGCGGCCAGACGTGGCTTTGTCCGGTGGGATTGCGAGGAATAAAGAGCTGGGTTGTGGGGAAGGCTTCACGAGGAGGCTAGAACCTCCCTTGTTTGCGGGAGAGGACCCATTGGGATGGTTATTTCGGGTCGAGAGGTATTTCTAGTTGAACGCCATTGCCAAACATGAGAAAGTTTAGTCAGCGACTGTTTATTTGGAAGGGAATGCTCTAAGTTGGTTTCAATGGATGGAGTTTAGGTCAACGGTAAGAGATTGGGCGACATTCAAGATGTCCCTGCTGGAACGGTTCCGGCTGTCGCAAGATTGCAGTGCACATGAGGAATTGATGTCACTCCGGCAAGTTGGAAGTGTGGCCGAATACAGGACCCACTTTGAGATGTTGTCGGCCCCACTTGGTGATATGTCTGATGATCTCCTTGAGGGAGCATTTGTTACAGGGTTGAGAGAAGATATTAGGGCAGAAGTTAGATTACTGGGCTCAAGGGATTTGGCCCATTGTATGTCTTTGGCCCAGAAGGTAGAAGACAAAAATTTGGCTTTGGAAAGGGTTAGGGGGATGAAGGGCCCATGGAGGCCTACTTCGGTGGGTAGGTTTAGTCCCAGCCCGAACATACCTGTGAGCCCAATGAAGTCTGGACTGAGTGCAAGTGGAGGTTGGAGTTTTTCAGGTTCAAAGCCGATGGAAGGGAACAGAGCGTCAGTGGAGTCCTCAAGAGCCTCTAATTCGGTGACCGGGGGAGGCAGACTGACGGCGGGGAGTTTTCCGGCAAGGAAGGATGGGGGTTTTCGGCGCCTATCGGACACGGAATATCAAACAAAGTTGGAGAAAGGACTTTGTTTCTGATGTGATGAAAAATACCATCGGAATCATGTTTGCAAGGGAAGACAATTGCAGATTCTGATTGTAAATGAAGAAGAAGGGGGTGGGGCCGAAGAAGATACACAACCATGGGGAGAAGCTCAAGACATCGAAGGTATGTTGAATCAGTCTTTAGAACTCTTTCTTAATTCAATGGTTGGGTTAGACTCGGCCAACACTATGAAATTAAAGGGGCTGATTGGCTCCCATGAGGTTGTGGTATTATTGGATAGTGGGGAAAGCCATAGTTTTATTTCATTAGAAGTCGTTTGGGATTTACGAATGCTGGTAGTGGGTAGTAAGAAATTTTCTGTGGTGGTGGGAGATGGACATACAATTTGGGGAATAGGGGCATGCCGAGATGTGATGGTGGAAATACAGGGGATTGTGGCGAAATAAGACTTTTTTCCATTCGACTTAGGCAGAACGGATATTGTTTTTGGAGTGGATTGGCTGGGAACTCTACGAGATGTGGTGGCTAATTGGAGGGTGTTGACCATGAAGTTTGAGTGGCAGAAGCGGAGGGTGACCTTGAAGGGGTATCCGTCTCTTTCTAAGGTCGGGATGTCAATGAAGACGTTATGCAAAACCATGAGGGAAAGGGGACAGGCATATTTGATGGAGATAGAGGCAGAGGGTGAGAGTTCAGCAAAAGGGGTGAACAATGTTGAGTTAATCAGATTGTTGGAAGTTTTTGAAAGTATATATACACCGTTGGGTAGGTTGCCCCACAACAGACAAGGGACCATGCTATTAGATTGAAACCAGGAGCTTCACCTCCTAATATTAGACTATCGTTAAGAATGAGGGCGGTGATCTTCTCTAAAATTGGATTTGAAGTCGGGATATCATCAGATAAGAATGAGGGCGGAGGATACTGAGAAAATTGCCTTTAGAACTCATGATGGACACTATGAGTTCTTGGTTATGCCCTTTGGGCTAACCAATGCCCCTTCTACCTTTCAGTTAGTGATGAATGATGTCTTTAGACCCTATTTGCGCAGATTTGTGCTAGTTTTCTTCGATGATATTCTTGTTTACAGTGATAGCTTGTAGTCTCACTTGGAGCATCTGCGGATCACCTTCACTTTGCTCGAGGAACATCAGTTAGTTGCGAATAAAAAAAATGCTTCTTCGGTCAGGAGCGATTGGAGTATCTTGGGCACACCATTGGAGGCCGATCCGTCCAAGATCAGAGGAATGGTGGAGTGGCCGGTTCCTCGAGATGTCAAGGGTTTGAGAGGATTTTTAGGGCCAACAGGATATTACAGACGATTCGTCATGGATTATGGTAAGATTGCTCACCCTCTTACTAACCTATTAAAAAAAGATGCGTTTGAATGGAATTCTGAGGCGCATGAGGCGTTTGAGGTGCTAAAGAAAGCAATGACTTCGGTTCTGCTTTTAGCCTTACCTGATTTTGATAAACAGTTTGTGGTGGAGACTGACACTTTAGGGGCAGGGCTCGGGGTTGTGCTTATGCAGGATGGTCGACCTTTGGCATACCTTAGCTAAGCTTTATCCTTGAGGGGGAGGGCGAAGTTAGTAAACGAGAGGGAACTGATGGCCATAGTCTTAGCAGTGCAAAAATGGAGACATTACCTCATGGGAATGCATTTTGTGATTAGAACAGATTAGAGGAGTTTGAGGTTTTTGATGGATCAACGGGTGTTAGGAGGGGAACAACAGAAGTGGATAATGGAATTGTTGGGGTTTGACTTTGAAATACAATTTAAACCAGGGGCAGAGAATCGGGTTGCCGATGCTCTTTCTAGGCGGGATGAGTTAACCACGGAAATGGCGGCCATTTCCATGGTGAGGGTTGTAGGGGTGGATGCAATCATGGAGGAGAATCAGGGGAATGAGAAATTGGCAAGGATTATACAATCTCTTCTTAAAGATCCCTCTAGTAAACTAGGATACAGCTTGAAGGGAGGGAGCTTGTGCTTCAAGGACCGGTTGGTTTTAGCGAAGGGATCCTCATTTATTCCTCGATTCTTAAAGGAGTTCCACACTACTTTTGGTGGACATTCAGGGACCTATAAGAGGACATCTTCCGCTTTATATTGGGAGGGGATGAAGAATGATGTGTGTAAGTATGTGGCGGAGTGTGAAATTTGCCAGCCAAACAAGTATCAAGCAATGAGTCCCGCCGGGTTGTTACAACCATTACCGATACCCTCTCGGGTATGGGAGGACATATCGATGGACTTTGTGTGTGGGTTGCCAAGGGTGAGGAACTTGGATGCGGTATTGGTGGTGGTAGATCGCCTCACCAAATATTGTCACTTTCTGGTATTGGGGCACTCTTTCACGGCCAAGGAGGTAGTGGAGTTGTTTGCAAAGGAGGTGGTGCGCTTACATGGATATCCTCGTTCTATAGTTTCGGGCAGGGACCATATCTTTATCAGTCAATTCTAGTCAGAATTGGCTAAGGCGACAGGGACAACTCTGAAACTTAGTTCGGCATACCACCCAAAATTGGCTAAGGCGACAGGGACAACTCTGAAACTTAGTTCAGCATACCACCCGCAGACAGACGGTCAGACGGAGGTCATCAACAGGAGCCTTGAAACTTATTTACGTTGGTTTGCAAGTACTCAACCTAAGCAGTGGCCGAAGTGGGTGCCATGGGTAGAGTATTGGTTCAATACATCTTATCAGTGTGCCGCTGGGATGACGCCTTTTCGAGCTCTTTACGGTCAAGATCCCCCCACATTACTATGATTGGTTGAGGAGTAGTCGCGAGTAGAGGAGGTAAGCTCAACCATCCGGGACAGGAACCAGATTATTGACGAATTGAAGCACCATCTCACCATAGCTCAAGAGAGAATGAAGAAATTCGCTGATCCAAGGAGAAGAGAAGTGGTTTTTGAAGTTGGGGAAAGGATCTTTCCCAAACTACAGCCCTATCGCATGAGATCGCTAGCGCGCCGACCGAATGAGAAGCTGAGCCCGAGGTTTATGGCCCATTTGAGGTGTTGGAGAGGATCGGTGAGGTGGCTTACAAACTCAACCTTCCTTCTGAAGCATGCATCCATCCCATTTTTCATGTCTCACAGCTTAAGAAGGCAGTAGGGTCTACCATTACACAACAGCCCTTACCTACATGTTTAACCGAGGAGATTGAGCTAGCTATCACTCCTAAGGAGGTGAAGGACATCCGTTACTTGCCATATGGAATGATGGAGGTGCTAGTGAAGTGGGAGGAACTGCCGGACTTTGAGAGTTCTTGGGAACCATATGTAGTGATTGATCAACACTTCCCTGCCTTTCACTTTGAGGACAAGGTGCAATTCATGGGGAGAGGGGTAATGTTAGGCCTCCAATCTTGCGTGTTTATAGTAGAAAGAATAGGCGTGGCCGTAGGGGAATAAGCGACAGCAGGGAAAGGAACAATCTCGAGGTAGATTCGGTTGAGAGGGAGTTGAGAGGGAAACCGTTAGGGGAGAGTCAATAGAAGAGCGCCACGTAGATCAGGCGGTTACAGGAGGGAATTAAGGAGGAGAATTCGAGGGAGAGAAGGGGGAGGAGAAGAGCATTGTGAAGGGAGGTTGTTGGTTCCTCGAATTACTAGCAGGGATGAGAGTTTAGCTTGTATGAACTCTGGTTCTTGAGTCATTAGAGAGGAAATCCAAGATTCTTGAGTCTTGTAGCCTTGTTTTCTTTATTGTTCTTTCGTATTAGTTGTTGGTTTCTTAACAGCCTCATATGGCACTTTCCCCTTCTTGGTGTGTCCTTTGCAGAGCCAATGGGGAATCTATGGACCATTTACTGTTGCATTGTCTGGTGCCTAGTTCGGTTTGGCAGAAAGTAATTTTTAAGCTGGTTTTTCTTGGGTTTTGCCAGCTCATTGTAGTTCGGTCTTGACGGAAAGTTTGGCTGGTTTGAATTTGAATAGCATTTTTAAAGTTTTATGGAAAAGTATGGTTCTTCCTGTCTTGTGGTTTTGTGGTCCGAAAAAAATGCGTGAATTTTTTAGGAAGAGGATATGGATATTATTGATCTTTTTGGGAAAGCAAAATTCATAGCTTCCTTATGGGCTGCATCTGACAAAGCTTTTAAGGGTTTTCCGTTATCTTTGGTAGTATTGAATTGGAAGGATGTTATAGGCACTTAAGTTTTGGTGTTTTTGTTTCATCAGAGAGGATACCTTATCCTCTTTTCGTAATTGATTTATTTAATCAATAAAGTTTTTCTTATATTAAAAAAAAAAAATTCTGTGTACTGGACATGGGAAAAAAGTACTTCAATTGCCACTCTCTTAACGAATTTTCTCTAGGCAGTATTGGTTAAATATTGTGTAGATGAATATGAATCTATCTTCTGGTCTTCAGTTTTGCTTTTTGATAAAAGTTGGAATTTCGGATCCCAAGAATAAAGAGAATTGAAACACGTCTTAAGATGACATTTTAATATCTCTGATATGAGTACATAACTCTCCAACATCCTTTGCGTTTATCAATTGATATATATACATACATACACATACATACATACATCTCTATATATATACTCTTTTTTTTTTTAACACTTGCTAGTTAATGTCTTGCAGGTTATATTGGTTCAGTTTCATTTTTAAACACTGTATTGGAAGTTGTTAGAAAGCTTCGCTCTGTGAACCCAAAACTCACATACGGTACATAGATTAATTGATATGTCAAATTTTTATTTCCTTACTGTATTCATAGGCCTTGAACAACAACAACAATAAGTCTTAATCTCAACTTAATTGGGGTCGACTATATGGATTTTCCTTTTCCACGCAGCTCTGTTCGAAATTAAACTTTCCTGAAAGCCTAGATTTAGAATGTCTTTCCTAACTACTTCGGTCCACGTAATTCTTGGTCTACCCATTTTACTCCTAGTATTAGGTATAAGAATGTCCTCCTAAGCATTGGACATGCTCGTACCACCTCAAGCGGGCGGTCTACGTTGGACATGCCCGTACCACCTCAAACGGCCTTCGTGCACCTTATCTTCTATTGGTGCTACACCTACTTTACTACGAATAACTTCATTCCTTATGCGATCCATTCTCGTATGGCCACTCATCCATCTTAATATACGCATTTCTGCCACACTCATCTTAGATATATGTTGTCTCTTAATGGCACAACATTCACTACCATATAACATAGCTTGGCGGATTACAGTCCTATAGAACTTTCCTTTCAATTTAATAGGCATCTTGCCATCACATAAAACACCCGTAGCATTCTTCCACTTAACCCACCCTACCTTAATCCTATGTTGAATATCTTCTATATCTCTGTCGTACTGCACTATATACCCAAGGTACCGAAACTGCTAGAAGCCTCAATATCCACACCATCTAAAGAAATTTCATCACTCTGATTACTTGAGTTACTAAACCTACAATGCATGTATTCAGTTTTCGTCCTACTTAACTTAAATTCTTTAATCTCGAGAGTCTGTCTCCACAGTTTTAACTTATGGTTAACTCTTTCTCTATGTTCATAAACTAAAACTATATCGTTCGCAAAAAGCATACACCAATGAACTCTATATTATATTTCTCTTGTCAGCTTATTCACCATGATGGTGAAAAGATATGGACTAAGAGCAGACCCTTGATGAAGGCCGATCTGAATGGGGAACTCTGTTGTGTAGCCTCCAGCAATTATCACACTTGTGGCCACCTCATCGTACATGTCCTTAATTACCTTGATATACCTCACATGCACTCCTCACATGGAATATCATCTTGCCCACATGCCTTCCATTTTTTCATTTTCTGTAGTGCAGTTTTAACTTCCGAGACTCTGATTCCTCTTGTATACATCACATTAGGTTCTTCTTGTGACCTGAGATCGTCAAACTCTATCGCATGATCATCATTATAAAGCTTCTCAAAGTAACTCTTACACTTTTTCTAATGTCTTTATCTTTTGTCAGAACATGATCCTTATCATCCTTAACACACCTCATTTGATTTAGGTCCCGACACTTCCTTTCTCTTATCTCAGCAAAAGGCAGTTTTCTTTCCACTAGACATTTTATTGCTTTCCTTTGTAAATCATGATCCTTTTACGCATGATATATTTCGCATACTTTACAAAAGATATTCCGTTACATTGACATCTGCAATTCTTCTGCACCAAAGGAAGAAAGAAAACATATCTACGTTTGTGAAGAAGCGTAAAATAATTCGGCGGTGGTAAAAGACGTACGGAATAGTGCACTTTTTTTTTTTTTTTTGGCTGAACAACAATTAATTTCCACCTACTTCGGTCTCGATATCTTTTGAATAACGAACATGCGTGCTCAGTTGCTTCTCACACATAATCATACTTAAATCCCTTCGTCTTGAGAGTCTGTTTCCACAGTTCTAACTTATGGTTAACTACTTCCCTATGTTTATAAACTAAAACTATATCATTCGCAAAAAGCATACACCAAGGAACTCTATCTTGGATTTCTCTTGTCAGCTCATCCATCACGATGGTGAAAAGATAAGGACTAAGAGCAGATCCTTGATGAAGGCCGATCTGAATGGGGAACTCTGTTGTGTAGCCTCCAGCAATTATCACACTTGTGGCCACCTCATCGTACATGTCCTTAATTACCTTGATATACCTCACATGCACTCCTCTCTTTTCTAGCACCCACCATAAAACTTCCCTTAGCACCCTATCATATGCCTTTTCTAAATCTATAAAAGACCATATGTAGGTCCGTCTTGGCTTTTCTGTACCTTTCCATCAACATTCTAAGAAGAAAAATGGCTTTCGTGGTTGATCTGCCTGGCATGAAGCCAAATTAGTTACCTGAGATGGTAGTTGTAGTCCTTAATATCCTTTCAATAACTATCTCCCAAAATTTCATAGTGTAGCTTATTAACTTTATGCTCCTATAATTGTTACAATTCAGCACATCTTCTTTATTCTTAAAGATGGGGACAGTAATACTTTTCCTCCATGCATCAGGCATATGCTTCTTCTTTAGTATCTCATTAAAAAGCTTAGTGAGTCATACAATTCCAACATCTCCTAACGCCATCCAAACCTCTATTGGAATATCAGGCCCACATGCCTTCCCGTTTTTCATTTTCTGTAGTGCAGTTTTAACTTTCGAGACTTTTATTCCTCTTGTATACATCACATTAGGTTCTCCTTGTGACCTAAGATCGTCAAACTCTATCGCATGATCATCATTATAAAGCTTCTCAAAGTAACTCCTACACCTTTTCTTAATGTCTTTATCTTTTGTCAGAACCTGATCCGTATCATCCTTAACACACCTCATTTGATTTAGGTCCCGACATTTCCTTTCTCTTATCCTAGCTAGTTTATATATATCCTTCTCTCATTCTCTAGTCTTAAGTTTCCTATATACCTCATCTAAGTAAGTAGAACGAGCTTTACCAACTTCTCGCTTAGCTTCTTTCTTCACTTCTTTGTACTTATTAAAAGTTTCAACATCCTTAGGTTTTGGTAAATCTTTATATAAATCCCTCTTGGCCCTAATAGCCTTTTGAACTACCCCACTTCACCACCAGGTTTCTTTCCCTGGGGGATCTTTACCTCTAGATTCCCCTAGTACCTCCTTTGCCACTTTTCTAATGCAGCTGGCCATGGCATCCCACATAGTATTTACATCACCTATATATGACCAAGTAGCCTCATCTAACAACTTCTCTTTATAGGCCAATTGCTTTATTCATTTCAAATGCCACCAACGAGTTCGTGGGACGTGGTTTATCTTAGTCGTTCTATTGCAAAGCTTAATGCTCACATCTAAGATCACTAAACTATGTTGGGTGGCTAGTACTTCTGCCGGAATTACTTTACAATTCTTACAAGAGAACGTTCTCTATATCTTGTGAGAAAATAATCTATTAGGCTCAAGTTCCTCCCATTCTTAAAAGTGATCAAGTGAGAATCTCTTTTCTTGAAAAATGTATTTGTTATGATAAAATCATGTCCCAACGCAAATTCCAAAATAGATTTTCCTTCTTCGTTTCGAGCTCCAAACCCAAAACCACCGTGGATCCTTTCGAAGTTTTCCCTATCCTTACCAACATGCCCATTGAAATCTCTTCTAATGAAAATGCTATCCTCATTGCTTATACGACACACTAAGTCATCCATGTCTTTCCAGAACTTGACTTTAGTTTCCGCATTCAATCCTATTTGTGGAGCGTAAGCCCTAATTACATAGATGAACTTATTTCCTAATACCAATTTGAGCATAATAATTTTAGCCCCTATTCGCTTAATCTTAACTACGTCATCCTTCAAAGTTTTGTCCACTAGAATACCAACTCCATTGCGATTCCTTTCCCAACCTATATACCATAACTTGTGTCCTAAATTTTCAATCTCGTTTGCTTTCTCTCCTGTCCACTTCGTTTCCTGTAAGCATACAATGTTAATTTTTCTTCTTACCATAACATCTACTAACTTTATAGATCTACCAGTTAAAGAACCTACATTCCAACTACCTAAACGAATTTTCCTATCATGGGCTAGCTCTGCCCCTTGCACACGTCCATGAATGTGCAAGGACCCCCCTTGCATATTTTTCACCATATCCGGGGCCCGACATGCCACATGGGCTCGCTTTTTCCCCCTGCACACATCCATGAAAGTGCGAAGACCCCCCTTGCCTATTTAACACTATACCCGGGGCCCGACATAGCGCGTTGCACGTAGAGAACGCCCCAACAGATTCTATGTAAGTGAAATCCATGAGAGTGACTTATTTTTACGCTGACCGTCAACCTACCGTAACCCTCCTCCTTTACCCGGGCTTAGGACCGGCTATACAAACGCATAGGCGGAGTTTTCATAGGCCTTGAACATTTCTATTTATTGTTATTTTTTATTTTTTCATCAGTGAAGGTAGTTTCTTATCAAATGTTGAAAGAACATAAAGAGGGCACAATCCAAATACAAGATGTATGCTTACCGATTCAAATTGTACGGAAAAAAATCTACAAAGGATAATATTAAACTCAACATTTACCCCATGACATATTTAAAATTTACGTAACCCTTGGATCAACATCCAATACCAATATGTTTGTTGTGGAAAATAGTAGGCAATCAAAGGATGAATGGTCGGCCTGTTGAAGACTTCAGCTTCTCATGATTCAATCGGTGTCCTTTAACCAACATGAAAGATCTCACATTCGTCCATAGACCATAGCTCTCAAAACATAAAACAAACACGAACAACTTCAATTAACCTAGTCATATATCTTTCTGATTGTACTTGAGTCCACTTTGCCTAGTTCTATCTTGAATCTAACTAATTTTCTATCCTATGAATCTAGAACTATGCTTCTTTCAAAAAACATCTTAAGATTTTAGAACAATATCCTAAATACATGCATGAGCCCTCATTAATCATTATTCCCTTCACCAAAGCTTACACGCTTTCCACTGAGCATGGTTTTCCTCTTAGGAATAATTAAAACATTGACTCTTCTTAAAGGTCAAAAAGGGTGTGCATTTATTTCAACTTATTACATCTGCTGGTAACAAATATATTATGTTGGTCCTAATAACGTTTCACCTTGAGGATTATAGCTAAAGTATGGATATTGTGATTCTTGAATGTAATTGTTCCTCCACATTCTTATGAAGTTTTTGGCTTTTCTGTCCAGTCTGTGATCCAGTGATGGGTGACGAAGGAAAGCTCTATGTTCCTTTAGACCTGGTATCTGTATATCGTGAGAAGGTACATAATCGACATGGCAGGTGTATTGTTACGCATTTGGTTAATTTGTATTACGTCTTTGTGCATTTCAAAATTGAGTTATTTAGATTTTGTTGGTTGATAAGTACTTAAAGTAAGCTTTGATTTCATATCAATATGATACATGGTACTGAAACTCTAACAAGAAAAGGATACTAGAAAGAAAGAACTTGAATCTTTATTGATGAATATAGATCTCAGTACAACTTGCAGAACTTCAAGGGCCTGCTAACTATGAATATCTGCAACTATGCTTTACGTTTGGATCAGATTTACACATAAATATAGATCTCAGTACAACTATGCTAACTATGAATATATGGGTTGTGCTTTTGACTTTTGGTTTATATCCACTTGAAAAAACAGTTGTAGCAGGCCTTTACATCTTTATTTTTGTTCAGTTCATGTGCCAGCCTCTTGATGTGAAATTCGGATTTTGAAATGATATTGGCTGCTGTTTGATGGCATTCTCTGTAATTAGGTTGTTCCAGTGGCTTCAATGTTGACTCCTAACCAGTTTGAAGCAGAATTATTGACTGGGAACAGGTTTTTTCTGATACCTTAACCATATTATGTGATTGGTGAAACTTGTTTACATTTTGTCGTTGGAGTCTTTGTGGAGTTGAACTGCATTGAGGTTTCTTTTCCCTATTAATTTGGAAAGAGAGATGCAAAATGATCGTTTCACAATAATGTTGGGAAATAGAGGCAGCTTCTTGACATATTGGAAAAATTTTCTCTTCTTGGTTTATCTTTCCTTCTTTTTTCTTGTTTATGTTCTTCAATGAATACCTTTCTTAGACACATAAGCCATACAATTGTGTTATAGGCATGAAATTCTCGAGTGAACAATGTTAAAGGATAGAGTCTGATAAGTGTCCTTTTTTCCAGGATAGACTCTGAAAGCAAGGGCCGGGAGGCTTGTAACATTCTTCATGCTGCTGGACCTTCAAAGGTTTATTATCTACCTTCACAAATAACTTGGAACTTGCAAGTAGTGAAAATTGTCATAGCTTCTGCCACAATAACGTCTTGTTTAATGTTTATTCTAAGTTTTGTTATGTTTTCATTCTATCATGAAATGCTTTCAAAATTTTGTGAATATTATGTAAAATGTGAAAATTGAAACGATTTGTCATGAGGTTCCTACAACTCATAGGGAGTTGAACATAACTCATAACTCATTCAAGATGAAAAATTGTAAATTCTATGGAAATAAGTCAAAGAAAATCTTGATTCAAAGTTAACCTAATGGATAATAGCCGTGGCAAAGAATTAGTTAAATTAGTGAAATGGTTATCAGTGCTTGATTTTCCCTTTTCACGAATTGTTCTTGATTGGAGGGATGTGAGTTTGTTTGTTTGTTTGTTTGTTTGTTTTATTGCCTTTTCTTTTCCTCCTTTAGAGCATATATGATCCTCATATCCTTTGTAATTTGTATTTGATTAATTTATCAATACAAGGAATTTTTGTTATAAAGAAGAGAATTATAGCAGAGAAGCTCTGTTTAGTGTCCATACGCTCTGCTAGTTCATTGCTTGAAGCATGGATGGAATTTGAGCTGTAGTAGATGGACTCCTGGACGAAGGAAAACCAATCTGGATATATTATTTGTTGAAATTTTATTCCCTATGGGTCCAGATATTAAGACAACAAAAAATTAGAGTGAAAAATTTTTGAGCCCATGTCATTCCTTTAGTCTAGTTTTGGTGACTTTTGACGAGTTTGAGGTTGTATGATTGATGTTATCTTTGATTGGTGCTGGGTGAACTACCATTAATGATACATTGGGTGTGCCATGTGAGTATGTAATGATGTAACCAATCTTTTTGCCCCGGGGTATCCATGTGTTCAATCTAATCAAAATTGGGAAACATAGAATAATACTAGAAATGGTAAATTCACTCAAATGTGACACAACCAATCGGAGTAAAAACGACACTTTCGCTTGTAACATTTGACCGACTATAGACCAATATAGCTTCAACAAAGAGGAGAGCTAATTCTTACCATTAAGAGGTTGCACTAATCACTCTTAGAATAGGTGTCAATATGTATTTCATTCATGCAAAAAGCTTGTGTATACACTACTTTTATATTTAGTGTTTTATTGAATTTCAGAATATGATGGTAAATTGTCAATTTTCAGGTTGTAATTACAAGCATTAATATAGATGGAAGTCTTCTCCTCATCGGCAGTCATGACAAGGAAAAGGTGTGTTTTCTGTGATTCAGTTGGAGAAAATTTGACTCAAACTTGGTAACTTTAGGGTAGGGGTGGCAATTCATGTCGGCGGATCGTGTTTGTGTCGGGTTGAGGGTCTATATTTATAGAAATGACCCCAACCCTAACATGATCCGCGACACGAACGGGTTGAGAAATCTCAACCCTAACACAACCCGCCATAACACGGGTTGACACTAACACGACCCGCACGAACCCGTTACCTTTGTGATATACGACCCACAACCAACCCGCAACATGCCCAACCCGAAATTAACCCACAACCTGTTAATGATGTGATTTTTTTACTTTAAATCTACAATTTATGCACTAAAATCATATAAGAACAATATAAAATAACCCGTGGCTTATTTTGTTTTTACTCTAACCCATAAAAAATCGTATCGTGTTTGTGTCATGTCACCGTACCTGTATTGCCGGCCCTACTTTAGGGTGAATATATATATATATATGTGTGTGTTTGTGTATGTATATTCTTCACTGTTGCATACAGAAAAGAATATACGTGGGTACTTTGAACTTTTCAACAGAGTGATCTAAAAAGTAAAGTTACTTCTATTTCTGAGTTCTACTGTGGCCATATTGAATCTGGTAATATTTTTCAACAGGGTAAACCTAGTGTTTGAAACGGAACCGTTGACTTGAAAATTCCATTCAATGTTGTTTCTTGTATTGCTTTAACAATAGAAAGCTATGGGGAGACAAAATTTTTCTTTTTATTTTTTTTAATTCTGGTATATTACTTTTATATTATAGATATTATTTTTGTTATGCGGAATAGTTGAAAAAAGAGAGAACCTCTTAAAGAAATGACAAAATTGAAAATTAGTATGGTTTTCTGCAATTAAGTGGTCTTTCTGCCTCCCTTTTTATAGGGCGATTGCATTGTGTGGGACAATGATCAAGTTTTTGGTTTTCCTTTTATGGGTCATTTAATTTACAATGGAAAGCTACAGTTCTGTTTGAAATTGCATGAATCTTTGTCTTTCAATGTTCTGAATTCATTTTAAAGTTCTCATTTTTCACAGAAGACTTAAATCTGACAGGGCAAGCCATCTGAGCAGTTCAAGATTATGATTCCAAGAATTCCAGCATATTTCACGGTATGGGAAATATCCTTGTATATCCTTCTGTATGCAAAGCTTAATTTCATTCCTGCAAGCAAATAAAAGGAAGAGGAAATTAGCCTTTTCACTGTTTGTCTAGAAATTAGTTAATATAGTAATCTAGCACAACCGTCATTTGAAAAATACCAGGTGGGATTTTTGCTTCACTAACACATTGTTTCTTGTCACACCCCCCAAACGGGGTGGGTGACGTGGAGCTCGATTAGGAGTTAATAAAGCAGATTTCCAGATGAGCCCCACTCAAATCCATTAAAATATAAATAAATTACAGAATCCTGAGTCTCTGACAACACACAGGGCTCCACCCACAGGACATACGGTATTGTACATACATGAACATGTAAATAGTCAATTACAACAGACATCAACCACAGTCTAATTAATCCAAATATTACAACAGTTTACAGAATTCTCAATTCCTTACACTTTATTCCAGAGGATGACCACAATCCTCACTTGATTCCAACAGCAGCACAACTCAACTGCTCCGTAGCAAATATCCAGCTACTGTACACCGCTCCTAGAATCTCCTGGGAAGAGTTTAACACATTTAAAACATAAAACGTGAGCGAAAAGCCCAGTAAGATATAATTTGAAATGACTTAAAAGTAAATGAACATATAAATGTGCGAGTAAATAAATAAATGGGTAAATAAATAAATAGACATTCAGTTCCAACAGACAGCCGGAACCTCACATCATTTTTCTCAAAGGAAATATAACTGAAAATAACCGTATTACAGGCTTCAGCAAGTAATTAGTACAAATTACTTACCTAACCAAGTGCCTTGCCTACCCGGACCGAGTTTCGGGTTCTGCCCCCAAGGATGCACTATTCGCATCCTATCTAGGCTTACAGCAATAGACTCTCTTACTAGTTCACAAGATCTCTTAGTTTAAGAAATCATTCATTAACTTTCTGAAATCGTTATTATGACGCCACGAACTATTGGGCAAGCCATGAGGTTCAATGACTGAACAAGCTATGGATTCCATGGACAGGACAAGCCATGGATTCCATAAACTACACAAGCCATGGTTTTCAAAGAGTTTTTCTTTCGCAAACCAACCCCTTTCTTTTAAAACATTTCTAAGGCCAAAATCCTTTTTGAAAATCAAGCTCACAAGGAAAAGGGATAGAAATCCTATCTCGCATTATCAAACCTGGGACTAGCGTTGCCTTTTCCGACTTCCGCTTGCTCAAGCCCCTTCAGTCTGAATCCTCAGCGATCACTGATGCAAGACAACACTTTATGATTAATTCTCATTCCTAAAGCAATCCAATCTCAATTTCCAACCAAGATTTCCTATTAGTGTGCCATAATCCATTTTCATGTTTCAAATTATCATTTTAAGGGTTTTCAATCTTAAAACAAGGATTAAAGATGCTAATCCATTCATCTCAAGTCCCCAAATGAAGCTAATTTGGGTTCTCCCCGAAAACAGGGGTCAAAACAGCAATTTCAGGCCAAACAGGGTCAAACCCCGTGTCAACCGGTCGACCGGTGACAGAACAGTGCATTACCACCGGTCGACCGGTGATGTGCACTCCGGTTGACCGGACAGGTCGACCAGTCAGGCCAATGCAATTCGGTCGACTGCACCGGTCGACCGGTTACCATGTGATCTGGTCAACCAGACCGGTCGACCGGTGGCACCAGCTGCGTGAGAGAAGCTCGTGAAAATCAGTCCAAAACCCTGCAATCTCAGTCCCAAATCGAAATATTTCAAACGAAAACCACTAGATCCGGGTTCTAGGTTCTAAAACAAGTTCCAAGAACCCATGATCTCCAATTTCTACCATAGTTTTACTCAAAAACCATCAATATCCGGTTTGAACCAAAAATAAGTTTTGAAATTTAAAAACTTGAGATTCAAGAGAGGTTCTTTCAGTAATCTTATCTCGAATTCTTCTCTTGACGTTGAAAACGCTTTGAACCTTTCCTTTGGTTCAAGATCCGTTTGATTTGAGACAAAAATGAGAGAGAGGGAGAGAGAGAGAGAGAGCGAGAAAGTGGGAAGGAAAAAAAAAAAAAAAAAAAAAAAAAAAAAAAAAAAAAAAAAAAAAAAAAAAAAAAAGAAAAGGACATGTGTATAATATTTTAAAATAACAGTCCAGAAATGCGTCCATACACACTTCTGGGTTAAAATAAATTACAGAAAATAATTTAAATACCTTGAAATTATTTAAACTCACACGTGTCAGAAACATTTATTAATTAATACTCAATTAATAAATCCAGATTAGACACACTAATAATCTCAATTACATTAATTAATCTTATTTAATTCTTCAAGGTGTTACAGCTCCACCCTCTTTAGGCAATTTCGTCTCCGAAATTAAGGCTTACCTCAAAGTGTAAACAGATGCGGATACTACTCCTGCATTATCATTTCAAACTCCCATGTCGCTTCCTCAACTCCATGGTGCTGCCATAATACTTTCACTAACGGGATCTTACGATGACGCAGGCTCTTTATTTTCCGGTCAAGAATCTGAACTGGTGCCTCATCATATGACGTGTCATACTGTATCGGGACGTCAAACCACTGCACTATAGCTTCCGGCTTAGGTTGACATTTTCGAAGCATGGAGACATGAAACACGTCATGCACGTTAGATAATTTAGACGGTAAAGCCAACCGATAAGCCACCACTCCGACTCGTTGCACGATCGGGAATGGTCTCACATATCTTGGTACAAGTTTGCCTTTCACACCAAACCGAACAACCCCCTTGCGTGGGAAAACCTTCAGCAAAACAAAGTCGCCTTCCTGGAATTCTAAAGGCCTACGCCTTCTATCAGCATAGCTTTTCTGATAACTTTGAGCTGTCAACAGTCGTTCCCGAATCACGGCTATCTTCTCATTATTCTCTTAAATGACCTCCGGCCTAGTACTCAGTCGATCATCTGATTCCAACCAACAAATAGATGACTTACAAGTACGACCATAGATTACCTCAAACGGTGCCATACCGATATTGGCCTGATAGCTGTTGTACGTAAACTCAGCAAGATGCATGTATTTCTTCCAGTTTCTACCAAATTTCAGAATACAAGCACGAAGTATATCCTCCAAAATCTGAATTACCCTTTTAGATTGCCCATCAGTCTGAGGATGAAATGCTGTGCTGAAGTTCAAGTCTGTTCTCATAGCTTCCTGAAAAGTCCTCCAATACCATGCATTAAAACGCGTATCACGATCTGACGTGATAGACAGTGGCACTCCGTGTAGTCTCATGATGTGCTCCAGGTACAATTCTGACAGAAATTTTTGAGAATACGTCGCACGGAACGGTATGAAGTGCACGTACTTCGTCAACCTGTCCACCACCACCCAGATGGCATCGTGCTTCAACTCGGTTCTCAGTAGCCCCATCAGAAAATTCATAGTGATGTGCTCCCATTTCCATCCAGGGACAGGAAGAGGTTGCAATTCTCCCGCTGGCTTCTAATGCTCAGCTTTAACCCAGAGGCAAGTCACACATTCCGAGACATACTCACGAACGTCTTTTTTCATGCATCTCCACCAGTACTGTCTTTTCAGATCCTGGTACATTTTCGTACTTCTCGGATGTATAGTAAACTATTGTGAGCCTCTCGAAGAATCGTCTTCTTTACCTCATCCGCCTTAGGAACAGCAAGACGATTGCGAAAATACAAGGCTCCATCCTCTCGGATTCTCCAATCCTTGAATTGCTCTCCATTCTGGATTCGAATCCAGATTCCTTGGAGGTGTGGATCCTGCAATTGATTCTGCTTAACCTGTTGCACAATACCTGGTGTAGAGCCCAGATTATATACCATAACCTGGTTATAATGTTCGTAGAACTGAAGATTATACTCACTCAGCACTTCAGTCATTTTTCAATCTTCCAAAGCTAATGACGCTAGAGTCCCCGTCGTCTTCCTACTAAGGGCATTAGCCACCACATTAGCTTTTTCAGGATGATATTGCAGAGTAAAGTCGTAATCTTCCATATACTCCACCCATCTCCTTTGTCTGAGATTTAAGTCTTTTTGAGTAAACAAGTACTTCAAACTTTTATGGTTAGAAAAGACCTCAAATTTTACTCCGTAGAGATAACATCTCCATATCTTTAGAGCAAATATTACCGCTGCCAGTTCCAAATCATGAGTGGGGTAATTCCGTTCATGTGGTCTTAATTGGCGAGATGCGTACGCTACCACGCGTCTCCCTTGCATTAAGACACAGCCAAGCCCACTTCCCAAGGCGTCAGAATACACCTCATATGGTTATTCACTATCAGGAATAGTCAAGATTGGTGCACTTATCAGTCTGATCTTCAATTCTTGAAAAGTATTTTCACATTCGGCGTCCTACTGAAATCTGACTTCTTTCTTGGTCAACCGAGTCATCGGTGCAGCAATACTCGAGAAGTCTTTCACGAAACGCCAATAGTACCCTGCAAGTCCGAGGAAACTGCGAATCTCTGCTACATTCTTCGGCCTTTCCCACAGTAGCACAGTCTCGATCTTAGAAGGATCGACAAAGATTCCTTGTCCTGAAATTAGATGCCCAATGAACTTCACTTCTGTCAGCCAGAAGTCACATTTCTCCTTCTTAGCATACAACTGGTGTTCACGAAGAGTTTGAAGAACAATTCTCAAGTGCTGCTCATGTTCTTCTCAAGTCTTTGAGTAAACCAGTATGTCGTCAATGAAGACAATTATGAACCGATCCAAATACGGCCGAAAAATACAGTTCATCAAGTCCATGAATGCCGCCAGGGCATTCGTCAACCCAAAAGACATTACAAAAAACTCGAAGTGCCCATACCGAGTTCTAAAAGCAGCCTTCGGAATGTCCTCCTCCTTAATTTTCAATTGGTGGTACCCCGATCTCAAGTCAATCTTAGAGTAAAATTGTGATACACCCAACTGATCGAATAACTCGTCGATCATTGACAGTGGGTATTTGTTTTTTACAGTTACCCTATTCAATTGACGGTAGTCAATGCATAACTGAAGAGATCCGTCGTGCTTTTTCACAAATAGCATCGGTGCACCCCAAGGTGAAGTACTATTCTGAATATATCCCTTCTCCGCTAGCTCTTCAAGCTGCTTTCTCAACTCTTTCATTTCCGCAGGCGCCATCCGATACGGAGGAATAGAGATGGGCGCCGTCCCCGATATCAAATCAATACCAAATTCAATCTCCCGATCCGGCGATAAATCAGGTAAATCCTCAGGAAACACGTCTGCGAACTCATCCACTACAGGAATTCCCGCACTATCTCCAATTACCTCAGGTTCACCTTCCAAAGCAAGAAGGGAAGAAAAACATGCTAGATTCCTCCGTCCCCCAACACTATACTTCAACAGTTGTTCTCCCAGGACTGGATTCATATCTGCCTGATACGAAATCACTGTTCCAAACTTAGTCATCAAAGTCACTCTCCTACGGTAATAGTCAACACTTGCACCGTATTCTGACAACCAATCCATCCCGAGGACTACGTCAAACAAGCTCATTGGAAGGATAATTAAGTCAGCTCTCATTTGCTCACTCTCAATCGTGATTTCACACGATCTACACACACTCAATACCTCCACACATCCCAGTGGAGAGTTCAAAGTCATCGAAACTTCTAAATTCTCAGATTTCAGTTTCAAAGTCCGAACAAAAGAACTTGACACAAAAGAGTGTGTGGCACCTGTATCAAACAACACGTGAGCAAAAGAATGAGAGATTAGAATCATACCCTCAACCGCCGCGTTACTGGTCTGACCTCCCGAACTGCCTCCTTCCAGGGCATAAACTTGCCCCTGTACTTTCCCTTTCTCTCTATCACCAACATTAGGCCGTTGGGTCGCTGGCCTATACTGTTGCGGCAGAGGTAGTTGTACAGGTCTCGGCACTTGGGGCCGAAATTGTGTATACTGAGGTGGTTGATAAGTTGGCACAGGAGGGTATGACATCTGTTGTGGCTGATAGGGTGGCATATACTGTGGTGGCCCTTCCTAACTGTACGAAGCGTCACTTTGGGTTTGTTGAGCCGGCGGCCGATTAGGACAATTCCTCCTAATATGGCCCACCTGCCCACAATGGTGACACTTGGGTCCGTATAGAGCACTTTTGTTACTTCCTGACGAACTACTGCCACCACTAATCACTCCCTCACCAGCTAACCCTGATTGCGGTTCCTTCTACCACTCCGCTGTGGCCCGTCAGAAGCAGATGGTCTACCAGGAGCTGAAACTCGTCCAGCTAGTTCTTTGCTTTGGTGATAAGGTATGTTATCCTGCTCCACCCTAGTGGCAGCAGCCACCAAATCCCGAAAATTTCAAATTCTCAAAGCCACTAATGATCTCCTCACAAAGTTCTTGAGGCTCTTCTTAAACTTAAGACATCTAAGATGTTCAGATTCCACCAAGGATGGCGCAAATCGGGACAGTTCATTAAACTTGGCCTCATACTCCCTTATAGACATGTCACCTTACAGGTGAGACATGAATTCCAGTGCTTTTTCATCCCTATAACTCTGAGGGAAGTACTGCTCATTGAACAGTGTCTCAAATTGCTCCCAAGTCAGTCATGTAACATCTATTCTTCTCTTGACCTGTTTCCACCAAGTATTTGCTAAGCCATCCATCTTGTATACCGCAAATTTCACGCAGTATTCATCTGGGACTCCCATAGTACTCAAGTGTTTGACTATAGTCTAATCAAAACTCTGCCTCCTGGGGTCCTCCCTCACTATTAAACGAGGGGATAGGCGCACGCCTAAATTCCTGAAAGTAACCTTGCTTCCTATCCTCAATCGGCCGCTCGTTTTGAGCTCTAGTGGCCATGCCTTGAAAGGCAGCATACATGGCATCCAGAAATTCCTGATTTTGTTGTGCCGGTTGATTAGCTGGTCTACAGCGAGACGCTATTTCCTTTAACTGAAATAAAACTAGACTATTCAGTGGATTACAGATGTCACACATGTATGTATAATCCTAGGATTTCTTAACCTAGGGCTCTGATACCACTCTGTCACGCCCCTCAAACGGGGTGGGTGACGTGGAGCTCGATTAGGGGTTAATAAAGCAGATTCACAGACGAGCCCCACTCAACTCCATTAAAATATAAATAAATTATAGAATCCCGAGCCTCTGACAACACATAGGGCTCCACTCACAGGACATACGGTATTTGTACATACATGAACATGTAAATAGTCAATTACAACAGACATCAACCACAGTCTAGTTAATCCAAATATTTCAAGAGTTTACAGAATTCTCAATTCCTTATACTTTATTCCAGAGGATGACCACAATCCTCACTTGATTCCAACAGCAACACAACTCAGCTGCTACGTAGTAAATATCCAGCTACTATGCACCGCTCCTAGAATCTCCTGGGAGTAGTTTAACACATTTAAAACATAAAACGTGAATGAAAGGCCTAGTAAGATATAATTTGAAATGACTTAAAAGTAAATGAATATATAAATGTGCGAGTAAATAAATAAATGGGTAAATAAATAAATAGACATTCAGTTCCAATAGACAGCCGAAACCTAACATTCTTTTTCTCAAAGGAAATATAACTGAAAATAACCGTATTACAGGCTTCAGCAAGTAATTAGTACAAATTACTTACCTAACCAAGTGCCTCGCCTACTCAGACCGAGTTTCGAGTTCTGCCCCTGAGGATGCACTATCCGCATCCTATATAGGCTTACAGTAATAGACTCTCTTACCAGTTCACAAGATCTCTTAGTTTAAAAAATCATTCATTAACTTTCTGAAATCGTTATTATGCCCCCACGAACTACCCAAGCCACAGGCCCCATGACTGGACAAGCCATGAGGTTCCATGACTGGACAAGCTATGGATTCCATAGACAGGACAAGCCATGGATTCCATAAACTACACAAGCCATGGTTTTCAAAGAGTTTTTCTTTCGCAAACCAACCCCTTTCTTTTAAAACATTTCCAAGGCTAAAATCCTTTTTGAAAATCAGGCTTACAAGGAAAAGGGATAGAAATCATACCTCGCACTATCAAACTTGAGACTAGCGTTGCCTTTTCCGGCTTCCGCTTCCTCAAGCCCCTTCACTCTGAATCCTCAGCGATCACTGATACAAGACAACACTTTAGGATTAATTCTCATTCATAAAGCAATCTAATCTCAATTTCCAACCAAGATTTCCTATTAGTGTGCCCTAATCTATTTTCATATTTCAAATTATCATTCAAAGGGTTTTCAATCTCAAAACAAGGATTAAAGATGCTAATTTATCCTCAGCGATCACTGATACAAGACAACACTTTAGGATTAATTCTCATTCATAAAGCAATCTAATCTCAATTTCCAACCAAGATTTCCTATTAGTGTGCCCTAATCCATTTTCATATTTCAAATTATCATTCAAAGGGTTTTCAATCTCAAAACAAGGATTAAAGATGCTAATTCATTCATCTCAAGTCCCAAAATGAAGCTAATTTGGGTTCTCCCTGAAAACAGGGGTCAAAACAGCAATTTCAGGCTAAACATGGTCAAACCCCGTGTCAACCGGTCGACCGGTGACAGAACAGTGCATTACCACCGGTCGACCGGTGGTGTGCACTCCGGTCGACCGGTCAGGCCAATGCAATCCGGTCGACCGCACCGGTCGACCGGTTACCATGTGATCCGGTCGACCGGTGGCACTAGCTGCGCGAGAGAAGCTCGCGGAAACCAGTCCAAAAACCTGCAATCTCAGTCTCAAATCGAAATATTTCAAAAGAAAACCACTATATCCGGGTTCTATGTCCTAAAACAAGTCCAAAGAACCCAAGATCTCCAATTTCTACCATAGTTTTACTCAAAAACCATCAATATCCGGTTTGAACCAAAAATAAGTTTTGAAATTCAAAAACTTGAGATTCAAGAGAGGTTCTTTCAGTAATCTTATCTCGAATCATTCTCTTGACGTTGAAAACGCTTTGAAACTCTCATTTGGTTCAAGATCCGTTTAATTTGGGACAAAAATGAGAGAGAGAGAGGGAGAAAGAGAGAGAGAGAGATCGAGAGAGTGAGAGTGAGAGTGAGAGCACGGGAAAGGAAAGAGAAAATGAAGAAAAAGAGAAAAGGAAAAAGAAAATAAAATAAAAAAGAAAAAGAAAATGACATGTGTATAATATTTTAAAACAACAGTTTAGAAATGTGCTCATACACACTTCTGGGTTAAAATAAATTACTAAAAATAATTTAAATACCTTGGAATTATTTAAACTCACACGTGTCAGAAACATTTATTAATTAATACTCAATTAATAAATCCAGATTAGGCACACTAATAATCTCAATTACCTTAATTAATCTCATTTAATTCTTCAGAGTGTTACATTTCTATTATGTTTTTTAGTGCCTCATGCTTCACAAATGCTTTTTAATCTCAAGTCTCATGTCAAGCAATCTCTATCTTAGTTAATTGCACTCTGATAAGAACCCACGGAAATAGAAGAAGAAAGAAACAAACGGATAGTAGTATTGCTTCAAATGATGAAGAAATACAGAAAATGCTAAGCAATTTGATAGGCTCAGCTTCTCTCCCACAACAGACTCACTTCAAAATGATTGCCTACCTTGCTTTCACACCACCCTTAACATTTATTACACAAAATCCAACAGAAAACACACCACCCCATGCCACCGACTCATACCCTTAACCAAAATAGCTAACAGACAAAATAACAAAGCCCCTGTTTGGTTCACTGTTTGAATTGTATTGATTTGAACTTTTTAGATTTGGACAGAAAAATTCTAACATAATGGTTTAAACAGTAATTCGAACTAGTGTTTTGTTGTACATTTAAAGTTTTAATTCAAAAAGAGAATATAATTCAAATTAGTGTTTGGAATTTGATTCTAATTCGACTAAAAAACCTTATTATTTATATTTTAAAAATAAAAATAATAATGTATTAGGAATGATACAACCTGTATTTTTTAAAGAAAAAAATTTTGTGGAGCGCTTCCCAAGTATGGCACGTTAAATTTTTTCTTTGATAATGTATAACAAATAATAGAAAAGCTAATAACTTATTAAAGAAGTATATAATTAGAATTATAAATCTTTTTTTAAGCGTTTTTTAATAATTTTAGTGTATTTTAGGCGTTTTTTAATGGCAACAGTTGAGGAAAATATAAGGAAAAGAAATTGTAACACGCAAGAACAACCAAATCTCACTGTGGAGGTGTTTTTTGCTGTAGAGTAATGGTTTGAAATATTGAATTGAGGGGGGGCAACCGTTCAGTTTGAATAAAATGGCCCATTCTACCCCAATTAATGCCCTAACCAAACACGGATTTGAATTGTTGTTTGGGCTGAATTGGACTGAACTGGACTGAGTTGTCCAACCAAACACCACGAACCTAAATGCGTAATTCCCAGCTGGACACATTCATCCTCAAAGCCACGTCACTCAGGTCACATGCTTGACACGCCTTGCATACGTGAAACGTATCGGTGGCTTATCACACTCCCTTGAACTTGACATTGTTTATCACTTTTAATCACTTGTCGTTGAAAACAAAGAATGGTTAATAGTGAAAGTGATATTAGCGTTTCGGTAGTCAAATTATTCTATTCATTTGTATAGTTAATGCAAAATTAGTACGACCCTTTTTATGATGCTTTAGGGTGACTGATTTATCTGATGCTTGCAGGGAACGGGAGATCTTATGACTGCCCTCCTACTTGGTTGGACCAATGTAATAGCTCTAAATATTTTCATAGCTATTGTTATTTTCTTGCATAGAGCAACCCTGAGAACTCATTCACTGCTCTTGCCAATGGTATTATATCTACTAACAACTGTTTTGGTGCCTCTCAGAAATATCCTGACAACCTTGAGAAGGCAGCAGAGCTTGCGGTCTCGAGCTTACAGGTAGGCTGTTCAAAGTCCTGATAAAATAAACATAGACCATGCGAACCAATCTGTTCTATTGGATTTCTCTGAAAGTGGGGTAAAAAAAAAAATGAAAAGCCATATTGTTCTGTTTGTCCATTGAAGTTTTTGATTATAAAGGAATTAAACTAAGTTGATCCAAGCTGACCATATATGTCTCTGCCCAGCCTATATTTGCATTCTTAAAGACTTATGGATTTTCCAAGTAAAGCGGTCTAAACTTGACTTGTATCAATAAGATTATATCAATAGGGCCTTTGTCAGTTTCAGTTGACTGGGTTTTGTTTTTTTCTTTTTTTGGTTTCTCTGTTGAGGAAACCTCGTCCTCTTCCCCTTGTACTTATTTTGTTCGTCAAGGCTTTTTCTTACCCAACCAAAAAAAAAAAAAAAAAGTTAATCACAATCTCTATTTGAACAAAACGAAGTCTTAATTAATGTCTCTTAAACTGAC
The DNA here is from genome assembly GCF_000414095.1 of Morus notabilis. Classification (NCBI taxonomy): domain Eukaryota; kingdom Viridiplantae; phylum Streptophyta; class Magnoliopsida; order Rosales; family Moraceae; genus Morus; species Morus notabilis. The sequence goes on along the minus strand of NW_010368048.1, from coordinate 295,267 downwards.
TAAGCAAACTGATCCAAATTGATTGTTTTCAGTGTAAATTGGTGCTATTTGAATACCTTATCTGGTTTAACTTGGTTTCTTTTCAAATTATGTAAGAAAAAGATGACGTTAATTTTGATTTAAGAAAACATACTGAAGATTTATACGTTTAGGTTTTGGGTTTTGTTCTACTATTACACATAAAACTTCAGAACTGGTGCTGAAATCATGCACAGCCTTCTTTTGTATTCAACCGTGGAAGGACTCATCTCTAAATTATTCTTCTCAAAAATTTTCCCCAAGATTTGATTATTACTATGGAATATAGATCAATATTGCTAGACAATTATTAAAGATAATACCTGCTTCTAGATAACAGTTCTAGAGTTCTCTGGAAATTGATGAAAAGCTGCCTTATCATATAGAAATTATTATATTTGGCCTCTCACCTGTTGGATTATGGTCACTGGAACCTCTTGAATCCCGATTTACCATTCCAAAAAAAAAAAAAAAGAAAAGATTGATGAAGAACTCCCACTTTTCAACACTTGCAGGCACTTCTGCAGAGGACATTGAGTGACTACAAAAGAGCCGGCCATGATCCTCAGTCAAGCAGTTTGGAGATTCGGTTGATTCAGAGCCAGGAAGACATTCGTAATCCACAAGTTAATTTCAAAGCTGAAAGATACAACTGAGTTCATGCAACGAGCATTTTTGAGCATTTAAAATTGACCATGTTTTCATTTAATGCTTTCGCCTATAGTATTTATCTCAAGGAGGGCTTTCTTTCTCACCAAAGCAAATAAATTGTTTCATTATATTTATTGCCAGGAGTGCTCTGCTCTAACCAAAAGAAATAAGCTGTTTCACTATATTTTTGTTCTTTTAGAATCGTTGCATCACAGAATTGTATAAAAACAAACTTTGAAACAGACTTGCTGCGCAGGAAAGACGAAAAGGTAACCAAGCAAAAATGCTTCTGAAAGTCAATGTTTTTAGCTGTAACATTTTGATTTGTTTTATTGACTTTTGACGTACGAGCCAGGCTTGCTAGGTCGAGTTATGATCCTTATATATTTCATGAAGGCGAATTATATCTGCCTCTTCTTGACTAAAGTGGGGAGGTCACAAATCGTTGGTACGATGGTCAAGTTACTCAAGTCATTGTTTGTAAGGAATTAGGAGGGAGAGGTGGAGGGAGAGAGATGGGTGGTGGGAGAGATGGGAGAGACCACTGTTTGATTGGAGGGAGGGAGAGAAGGGGGGCTCTTTCTTTTTGGGCCACCATTTTACTCTTCCACTAATGAAAGGATCCACCAATCTAAGGTTTATTTGTCCTTCAGAAAATTTGGTGTGAAATAGTAAAAAGGATAATATGGTAAATAATGAAATATTCATCTATGCATCTTATAACTCTCCCTTCCTTTTATCAAATAGTATAAAGGATTATAAGAGAAATGTTAGCATCACTCTTTCTGTCACTTTTTTTGTCACTCTATGCATTCATTGTTTGACACGTAGACTTTACTAACATGATATATTATTATTTAAACAGAAAATGAAATAGTGGAGTTCAAATGTTAAACTGTGAATGTTGAGATTGACAGAAACGATAATGCTAGCATTTAATCCTTTTCATTCCTCACATTCCTCGTTTCGTCAACTCTCTCCGTTCTCTGCATCCCTCCTACCAAATGGTACAATAAGCAACTCGTTTCTCTAAAATTCTCAAGATGAAAATGGCACGTGCCTACGCACGTTCCTCTAGGATTATAAAAGAAATGTTAGCATCACTCTTTCTGTCACTTTTTTGTTACTCTATGCATTCATTATTTGACATGTGAACTTTACTAACACAATATATTATTATTTAAACAGAAAATGAGATAGAGGAGTTCAAGTGTCAAATTGTGAATGTAGAGATTGACAGAAACGATAATGCTAGCATTTAATCCTTTTTATCCCTCACATTCTTTGTTCCGTCAACTCTCTCCATTCTTCTGTACATCCCTCCTACCAAATGGTACAATAAGCATTCTCTCCTTTCTCTCTAAAAACCCTATGAGCCAAACACCTTTCTCTCTCTGAAATTCCATTGTTCACTGTAATTGCTAGGCTTCTTGAGTGTGTTTCTGGGTGCTTCTGGCCAGTGGACTAAGGCCTACTTTGGGGTTCCTGTGCTTTTAAAATAATTGTTATGTTTTTAATAGAAATACTACTTTACTTAAAGCAAAAGAAGAAGCATAAATAAAATTTAAAAATTATACATTCTAACTTTTTAAAATAACTTAAAAAGTCATTAATTTATGTGTAAAGTGTTTTTGTGCATATTTACCAAACACTAATTGTATCATTTTATTGCACAAAGTGTTTTTGGGAGTTTCAAAAATAATCTCCAACACACCTTAAAAGCAGAAGGAGTTGGAGAGACGTGTTTCACAGTGGCTGAATCGGTGAAACTCTAGCTCATTAGGAAGATTGCGTACAGTGACAGTGCCTGAATCTAGTCTAGACACCTCGACGAAAAGTCCGATCACTATGGACATTTCAAATTCACCAGCGTGAGGGAAAACGGTACTAAGAAAGCATAGGCAGAGGTAGCTACACCTGCGAATCAAGGGGTGGCTGACAGGGTAGGACAAAACGTGGTGTCCTTGAATTATGGTGAAATTTTTTAGATGCTACAAGGGCAGGTGGAGAAAAGTTGTTGCATCACATAGACGACCACTATGAAGAGTGTTGAGTTGGATAAAGGGGGTGACTCAACAGATACTTCTGTTGATGTGTGTGAGCGGCGTGACAACTATGTACCACATATAGAGTTGTCAAACGGCACGTACCGGGCCGGCACGGCACGTTTGACTCCAGACCCATGGCGGGCCTGGGCCATGCATGGCACGGCCCTGCACAGTGCAGGGCCGTGCCAGCTGTGCAGGGCCGGGCCTGAGGAGAAAATCTCAGGCCCGCGGCCTTAGTTCATAAGGGCCAGGGCCGGGCCTGGGATCAAGCCCTTCACGGGCCGGCCCTGGCCGTTGTAATTTTTTTCTAAAATTTAATTTAAAAAATATATATATATATATATCATATGCCTGTCACGCCCCCCAAACGGGGTGGGTGACGTGGAACTCGATTTGGGATTAATAAAGCAGATTCCCAACCGGGTCCCACACTTAACTACATAAAAATATAAATAAACGACATAATCCAGGAGCCTCTGACACACAGGGCTCCACCCCACAGGACATACAGTATCGTACATACATGCACATGTAAATAATCAATTACAATAGACATCATCCACAGTCTAGTAAATCCAATATTAAATAGGTTTACATAATTTCTCAAATTCCTTACATTTGTTCAAGAGGATAAACTCAATCCTCACTTGATCCAACAGTAGCAACTCCAGCTACCCTGCACCGCTCCTCGAGTCTCCTGGGAGGGGTTTAACATTTAAAACATAAAACGTGAGCGAAAGACCCAGTAGGATATAATTTGAAATATTTAAAATAAATGAGCGCATGAATAAATGATTGA
>NW_010368048.1:285293-288988 GCF_000414095.1 Morus notabilis | reverse complement strand
ATTTCCATCCAGGGACAGGAAGAGGTTGCAACTCCCCCGCTGGCTTCTGGTGCTCAGCTTTAACCTGGAGGCAAGTCATACACTCCGAGACATACTCACGAATGTCTCTTTTCATGCCTCTCCACCAGTACTGTCTTTTCAGGTTCTGGTACATCTTTGTACTCCCCGGATGAATAGCATACGTTGATTTGTGTGCCTCTTGCAGAATCTTCTTCTTTACCTCACCCGCCTTAGGAACAGCAAGGCGGTTGCGGAATACAAGGCTCTGTCCTCCCGGATTCTCCAATCCTCGAATTGTTCTCCATTCTGGATCCGAATCCAAATCCCTTGGAGGTGGGGATCCTGCCATTGATTCTGTTTAACTTGTTGCACAATGTCCGGTGTAGAGACCAGATTATACACCATAGCCTGGTTATAATCTTCGTAGAACTGAAGATCATACTCACTCACCACTTCAGTCTTTCTCCAATCTTCCAAAGCTAATGATGCCAGAGTCCCCGTCGGCTTCCTGCTAAGGGCATCAGCTACCACATTAGCTTTTCCAGGATGATACTGGAGAGTGAAGTCGTAGTCTTCCATGTACTCCACCCATCTCCTTTGCCTGAGATTCAAGTCTTTCTGAGTAAACAAGTACTTCAGACTTTTATGGTCAGAGAAGACCTGAAACTTTGCTCCATAGAGATAACACCTCCATATCTTCAGAGCAAATATTACCGCTGCCAGCTCCAAATCATGAGTGGGGTAATTCCGTTCATGTGGTCTTAATTGGCGAGATGCGTACGCTACCACGCGTCCACTTTGCATTAAGACACAGCCAAGCCCACTTCCGAGGCGTCAGAATACACCTAATATGGTTCCTCACTATCAGGAATAGTCAAGACTGGTGCACTTGTCAGTCTGACCTTCAGTTCCTGAAAAGTATTTTCACACTCAGCGTCCCACTGGAATCTGACTTCTTTCTTAGTCAACCGAGTCATTGGTGCAGCAATACTCGAGAAGTCTTTTACAAAACGCCGGTAATACCCTGCCAGTCTGAGAAAACTGTGAATCTCCGCTACATTCTTCGGTCTTTCCCATTGGAGCACAGTCTCGATCTTGGAAGGATCTACAGAAACTCTTTGTCCAGAAATCACATGCCCAAGGAATTTCACTTCCGTCAGCCAAAAGTCACATTTCTCCTTCTTAGCATACAACTGGTGTTCTCAGAGAGTCTAAAGAACAATTCTCAAGTGCTGCTCATGTTCTTCCCAGGTCTTCAAGTAAACCAGTACGTCGTCAATGAAGACGATCACGAACCGATCCAAGTACGGCCGGAAAACACGGTTCATCAAGTCCATGAATGCAGCTGGGGCATTCGTCAACCCAAACGGCATTACCAGAAACTCGAAGTGCCCATACCGAGTTCTAAACGCAGTCTTCGAAATGTCTTCCTCCTTGATTTTCAGCTGATGGTACCCAGATCTCAAATCAATCTTAGAGTAGAACTGTGATCCATCCAACTGATCGAATAATTCATCGATCCTTGGCAGTGGGTATTTATTCTTCACAGTTACCCTATTCAATTGACGGTAATCAATACACAACCGAAGAGATCCATCGTGCTTCTTCACAAATAGCACCGGCGCACCCTAAGGGGAAGTACTATTCCGGATATACCCCTTTTCGGCCAGCTCCTCAAGCTGCATCCTTAATTCTTTCATCTCCGCCGGAGCCATCTAGTATGGAGGAATAGAAATAGGTGTCGTTCCTGGGACTAAATCTATACAGAATTCAATTTTCCGATCTGGCGGTAAACCAGGTAGCTCATCAGGAAATACATCTGTAAATTCATCCACTACAGGGATTCCCACACTATCTCCAGTTATCTCGGGTTCACCTTCTAAAGCAACAAGGGAAGAAAAATAGGCTAGATTCCTCCGTCCCCCAACACTGTACTTCAATAGTTGTTCTCCTAAGACTGGATTCAGATCTGCCTGATAAGAAATCGATGTTCCAGACTTAGTCGTCAGAGTCACTTACCTACGGTAACAATCAACAATTGCTCCGTATTCTGACAACCAATTCATTCCGAGGACCACATCAAACAGGCTCATCGGAAGGATAATCAAGTCTGCTCTCATTCGCTCACCGCCAATCACAATCTCACACGATCTACACACACTCATTACCTCCACACATCCCAATGGAGAGTTCAAAGTCATCGAAACTTCTAAATTCTCAGGTTTCAATTTCAAAGTCCGAACAAAAGAACTTGATATAAATGAGTGTGTGGCACCTGTGTCAAACAACACGTGAGCAAAACAATGAGAGATTAGAATCATACCCTCAACCACTGCGTTGCTGGTCTGACCTCCAGAGCTGCCTCCTACCAGGGCATAAGCTTGTCTCTGTACTTTCCCTTTCCCTCTATCACCAACATTAGGCCGTTGAGTCGGAGGCCTATACTGTTGCGGCGGAGGTGGTTGCACCGGTCTCGGCGCTTGAGGCCAGAATTGTGTAAGCAGAGGTGGTTGATAGGTCGGCACATTAGGGTATTGCATCTGTTGTGGCTGATATGGTGGCATGTACGGTGGTGGCCCTTCTTGACTGTACGAAGCATCACTTTGGGCTTGTTGAGCCGGCGGCCGATTAGGACAATTCCTCCTAATATGACCCACCTGCCCACAATGGTGACACCTGGGCCTGTATGGAGCATTTCTGTCACTCCCTGACGAACTACTGCCACCGCTTGTCATTTCCCTAGCCATTTGTCCATGGTTGCGGTTTCTCCTACCACTCCGCTGTGGTCCACCCAAAACGGAAGGTCTACCAGAGACAGAGGCTCGACCAGTTGTCTCTTTGCTTTGGTGATAGGCCACGTTACCTTGTTCCACCCGTGTAGCAGCAGCTACCAAATCCCAGAAGTTTCGAAGTCTTAGAGCCACCAAGGATCTCCTCACAGAGTTCTTGAGGCCCTTCTCAAACTTAAGACATCTCATGTGTTTAGACTCCACCAGAGATGGCGCAAACCAGGACAGGTCATTAAACTTAGCCTCATATTGCCTCACCGACATGTCACCTTGCTGCAGCGACATGAATTCAAGTGTTTTTTCTTCCCTGAAACTCTGAGGGGTCTTAGAGCCACCAAGGATCTCCTCACAGAGTTCTTGAGGCCCTTCTCAAACTTAAGACATCTCATGTGTTTAGACTCCACCAGAGATGGCGCAAACCAGGACAGGTCATTAAACTTAGCCTCATATTGCCTCACCGACATGTCACCTTGCTGCAGCGACATGAATTCAAGTGTTTTTTCTTCCCTGAAACTCTGAGGGAAATACTGGTTATTGAACAGCGTCTCAAACTGCTCCCAGGTCAATCCTAGGACGTCCATTCTCCTCTTGACCTGTTTCCACCAAGTGTTTGCTAACCCTTCCATCTTATACACCGCAAATTCCACCCAGTATTCATCTGGGACTCCCATAGTACTCAAGTGCTTAACTATGGAGTCAATCCAGAACTCCGCCTCCTGGGGTCCTCCCTCACTATTAAACGAGGGGATAGGCGCACGCCTAAATTCCCGGAAGTACCCTTGCTTCCTATCCTCAACCGGCCGCTCGTTTCGAGCTCTTGTGGCCATGCCTTGAAAGGCAGCATACATGGCATCCAGAAATCCTTGATTCTGTTGTGCCGGTTGATTAGCAGGCCTACGGCGAGGC
>NW_010368048.1:232494-284956 GCF_000414095.1 Morus notabilis | reverse complement strand
AGTATCGTACATACATGCACATGTAAATAATCAATTACAACAGACATCATCCACAGTCTAGTAAATCCAAATGTCATTTATTACAAATTCTTACATATTCCTTACACTTTATGTCAGAGGATGAACACAATCCTCACTTGATCGTTCCGTAGCACCACTCAGCTACTCCCGCTACTGTGCCCCGCTCCTAGAGTCTCCTGGGAGGGGTTTTAAACATTTGAAACATAAAACGTGAGCGAAAGGCCCAGTAGGATATAATTTGAAATATTTAGAATAAATGAGCGCATGAATAAATAATTGAATACATAAATAAAATAAGACATTCAGTCCCGACAGAACAGCCGGAACCTCACATCCTTTTTCTCAAAGGAAATGTAACTGAAAATAACCATGTTACAGGCTTCAGCAAGTAATTAGTACAAATTACTTACCTAACCAAGTGCCTCGCCTACCCGGACCGGTTTCGGGTTCTGCCCCCGAGGATGCACTCTCCGCATCCTATCTAGGCTTACAGCAATAGACTCTATTACCAGTTCACAAGATCTCTTTGCTTAAGAAATCATTCATTAACATTTTGAAATCGTTAATACGACCCCACGAACTACTCAAGCCGCGGGTCCCATGACTGGACAAGCCATGAGGTTCCATGACTAGACAAGCTATGGATTTCATGGACAGGACAAGCCAAGGATTTCCATAAACTAACAAGCCACGGTTTTTAAAACATTTTTCTTTCGCAAACCAATCCCTTTCTTTAAAGCACTTTCAAGGCCAAAATCCTTTTTGAAAACAGGCTCACAAGGAAAAGGAATAGAAATCCTACCTCGCACAATCAAACCTGGGACTAGCGTTGCCCTTTTCTAGCTTCCGCTTCTTCAAGCCCCTTCAGTCTGAATCCACAGCGAGCACTGATACAAAATAACACTTTAGGATCAATTCTCATTCCTAAAGCAATCCAATCTCACTCATATACCAAGATTTCCTATTAGTGTGCCCTAATCAAATTTCATGTTTCAATAATCAATTCCAAGGGTTTTCAATCTCAAACAAGGATTAAAGATGCTAATCCTTTTATCCCAAGTCCCCAAATGAAGCTAATTTGGGTTTTACCCGAAAACAGGGGTCAAAACAACAATTTCAGGCCAAACAGCGTAAAACTCCCTGTACACCGGTCGACCGGTGACAGAGAAGTGCATCACCACCGGTCGGCCGGTGGTGTGCGTCCGGTCGACCGGACCGGTCGGCCGATGGCCATAACAAGATCCGGTCGACCGATGCGGTCAACCGGTGGAGAACGCCAGTTCGTGAAAACTCACGGAAATCAGTTCAAAAACCTGCAAATCCAGTCCCAATTCAGAAAATCTCAAGGGACAACCACTAGATCCGGGTTCTAGGTACTAAAACAAGTCCAAAGAACCCAAGATCTCCAATTTCTACCCTAGTTTTACTCAAAATCCATCAAAGTCCGTTTTGAACCAAAAATAAGTTTTGAAATCCGAAAAACATAGATTCAAGAAAGGTTCTTTCAGTAATCTTACGTCAAATCCTTCTCTTGACGTTGAAAACTCTTTGAAATCACTCTTGGTTCGAATCCGGTTTTGATTTGAGACACAAATGGGAGAGAGAGAGGGAGAGAGAGAGCACGGAAGTGTGTGAGAGAGAGAGAGAGAGAAACGCACGGGAAGGAAAAAGAAAAGGAAGGAAAAGAAAGGAAAAAGAAAAAAAAGAAAAGGAAAGAAAAGAAAAGAAAAATAAAAGAAAGTGACATGTGTAAAATATAACAGTCCACAAATGCGCCCATACACACTTCTGGATTAAATAAATTACTGTGAATAATTTAAATACCTTGGAATTATTTAAACTCAATTAATTAAATCAGATTAGGCACACTAATAATCTCAATTACCTTAATTAATCTCAATTAATTCTTCAGGGTGTTACAATGCCTCAAAAGAAGTGATTTTATTGAATTGAGATAACGATCAGTCTTGTTCTTCCACCACTGTAATATGTCCAATTTGTTGTCATCGATTACAAAATTTGCTTTAAAATATTTTATCAGTTCAGTAAATGCTTGAGTTGATGACGATCCTGCCGTTTTCTCTTGCAGATGTTTTCTCTTCCTTCTTCAAGAAACTCCACGATGAGCCTTTAAGCCCCGAACTGCTAGTGGTCCACATACCAATGAAGGGAAAAATAACCTAATAGAAACTCAGCCCGATGGTCTTATTAGCATGGAGAGATTAGGTGATAAGTCCAAGGATCTTTGGGCTTAAAAAGCAATTGGAGTGGATGTTGGGCATATGCTATCTCATGATTAGACAGACACCTTTACCTTGGGCTTTTACTAAGCAGTTTGGCCAAGTGAACAATGAAATGATTCAGCCTAGTTTGAATAAGTGCTTTCAAGCTACCCAATATTGCTGGATTCACCATATTGCATAATGGAGACTCAATGTCTGAGTTTATCAATCAACGAACAGGATTAAAGAAAAGAAAAGTCCAACCTCTTTTGTCCCCTGGTTACTTACAAATGAGTTTTTTAAGAGCTTTCTGTTGACGTGTAAATTTCGCCAACAAAAACTGGCCGGGTTACCTCTTGATTTCCCTTTGGATTACCGGCCTATGTGTGTAGTGAACGTATGAGGAGTTGTTGAATATGTGTGTTTTGTGTGTTAACTAAACAATGCATAGACAAACAACACAAGGAATTTTTATGGTGGTTCACTCTATGAAACGAGAGCTACATCTACTGTGACTTTGTATTTCTTTTGGGAAGATAACAATTTACAACAATTGCTCTCGTTAAATCTCTTCTTTCTTTTCTGGAATTTCCGAACCCCCTCCTTACTGGGGGTCTTCCTCCTTTTATATTGGGCTTCCTTCGCTTAGGAGGTTTCCTCCATAGGTGGAAACACTCGAGTGCTCTTCCTTGGTAGGCCCAGACATAGCCCACTAATCAGCACTGTTCACTCAGTCAATTAGTCTCCTATTACGGCTCTGTACTTCTCCGTAATACTTTTCTATCCCTTGTGGGGCGGTTTGAGGGCTTGCAATTAATGCCTGCAGACGTCTTCCACTTTTGCACGCAACCCGTCACGTCATCCAAAGAACGTTCCCCTCATCGTCAGCGCTGCTTAGTCCAATCGCCCTCTTTGGTGGTCCTTTCTGCGGTCGAGAGATTTTCGTGCCTCAATCTTGACGGCGTGATCTATCGACACCATAAGGGATCGTCGCCCTAATTTGGACTTCGTGCTTTGGGCTTTCCAGCGGAATAGGGGGGGTCCGTAGACGTCGAGGGTTTTTGCTTGGTGGGAAGCAGTCAAATCCACGTGTCGCATTATCGTTCGTTCAGGTATCCATCAACTTTTCCCACATAACAGCTACCCCTCAGGTCGAGGGCTCCTTTTAGGCGGCCTCGGACTTAGGTTCGGTTGTCCTTCCGAACTTTTGGTGTGGGAAACTGGTCCCGAGCCTTCATTCGCAATGATGGCCTGGGTGCTTCAGATTTCCTTCGGGGGACGCAACCATCGCGTTGATTGATTTCTCATGATAACGTATGGCCTTATTTCGAAAGGACGAATATGGGCCCTTGGATCGTGACCTTTCCGTTTCCCGCCCTATTTTATCACCGTCAGATCGGGGCAGGATTCCCTTGCCGTTGGATTTTAAAATCTTCATCCAACGGCCAGGGTCGAGGATGTCCCGTCCTTTAAATACCCTCTACGAACTTGTGAGCCATTTTTTCAAAACTTCAAACTCTCTTTGCACTTGTTGGACTGCCGCCTTGTTCACCGGGATCCTTCCTCTCCGACCTCTGGTTCATGCTTCTTGCTCTTTGAGGCATATCGCGCAGCCGTTCTTTCTTCAAGACTTTCCCGGGAATCCTTCTTTACCGGTAAGCCTTTCCACCCTTTGTCTGCTTTTCTTATTCACGGGTTCCTCCTATTCTTTTTGTTTGAACCATGTGTATGTATATAAAGAATGTGCGGGATGTAGAAGTTAGGGAGACTTACTCCATTTTATTTTTCCGCATTGGATAGTTCTGTCCCCATCTCTTTGTTGTATGTGCGCTTCCGGTTTCTGGGTTCTGGGGAACCTGGAATCCTATGAGCACTCGCCGTTACCATTCCCATATGAATGGTCGACATCAAGTCAAGGCGTTTAAGTAGTCATCGTTTAGAATAGCCATCCTTTCTTCCTCTCGACGTTAGGGTTTTAACTTAGCTTCTTGTCTGTTTAATCACCAGAACAATGGCCCAAAGTTCCCCCAGTTGAGAGGATTCTCCTGTCGTCCGTCCAGACCCCCCTTCTGTGGTGGAGATCTCTTGGTCTTCTTCGTCTTCCAGCGTCGACTCCGTGCTGAGAGACATAGAAGACGTCGGGGCTGGATATGAAGCCAGATACGTACCAAGCGATAGCTTTGGTAGTGAATTTGATAGCTTTGAGCGGATTTTGGACGAGGCAGTAGAACGGATCCCCTTCACGGGGGGCAGTGTAGGCGGGGTGGCTGCCTCGACGGTAGATGCCCCCCTGGCTGCCACGAGTGGTGAGCCGGATAGGCCTTTCTTCATAGCTGACGTTGTTGCATTGAGGGTCCGGAACAAAGATATCATCCGGGCTGTGAAGGAAGGATGCATCGACGGGAGGTGGTTTGAATACCTTCTCCCGGACGTGCATTTTAGAACTAGCATGCCACCAACCGGATACTTTCCGGTCTATACTAGAGCAGTTACGGTGGGGATGACCCTCCCAGTTCATCCCTTTGTAAAGGACTACTACCATTTTTACGGCATTTCCCCCGTTCAGCTAGCGCCGAACTTCTGGTACTGCTTCGCTGGTGCCTGAATTTTATGGCACCAACAATTCGATATGGAACTCCCTGTAGATGAGTTCTAATTTATGTATAAGTTATGCCACGTCGCCAAGTGTGATGGGTGGTATTTTTTGAGTGGTCACGGGAGGTCTCAGCCCAGATTCGGGAAGCTTATACTGGGCATGCCCTCGTCGTCACACGGGTGGAAGCCCATGTTCTTCATGATTCGGGGGCCTTTCAACTTTCATCCCAACGACCGCCTGCCCCGTCGAAGGCAGGTGCAGGCGACGTTTGGGAATATGGGTAAGTCTCTTGGCTTTCTTTTATCTGACTCTGCTTTTTTCGTCCTTCCACTGACATTCCTTTCGTATTACAGTCAGTCAGGATCGGCCGAAGTTCTCTGGGAACAACTTGGCGAGGATCGAGAAGGCTTTCTCTTTTTTGTCAGAGGTTCGCCATATTGAAACGCTTCTAACCAAGAAAAACCTTCGTGATGCCGGTTTAATCCTTGATCTCCCTGACCTCATCGATTTAGACGCTGTCCGTCAATACTTTCACCTAAACGACGAAGGTATTTTTCACTTTCGACCTTCTTTATTGTGACTTGGGCTTTTCAACCGCTGACTATATCTTAATCTCGTCGTTTCCTGTAGAAATGGCGTCTTTGAGGATCCAACTTCCTGGCAGCCAGCAATCCGGGCCGAGCCAGCAGCCACTGTCGGACCAACAGCCCCCGCCGAGCCAACCGCCCCTGTCGAAGGGAAAAGAGAAAGCTAGCTCTTCTTCCCACGTTTCAAGGAGTAGGAAGACCAAGGGCCTTTCGGGGTCAGAGGCGGGCCTTGTGCGGAAAAAGAGGCGCAAGGAAAAAATGCCGGGGGTAGAAACGTGGACGCCGACAGTCCCTATTCCTGACGTCGACATTCCGCTGGTGCCGAGAGAGCGCATGCTTATTCCGGGGGCTAAAATTATGGACCCCAAGTTCCAAGTCCCGAACATATCTGATGCTGAGATTGGGGCGATGCTGAAACTTCCTCCTCGCTTATCCCTCATCTTTCAGGCTCTCTACGAGTCTTTTCTCGAGCCACACTGGGTTGCTGCCACCCAATCTTCTTTGGTCGACCGTCAGCGAAAACAGATTTCCAAATCCACGTAAGATTTTGTTGAGTTTTTTTTTCTGCATTTTTGTTTTTCTGACCCTCAACTTTTCAGAGCCTAGTCCTTTCCATTCTTAACCTCGTTAAGGTTGAGGAGCATAAAAATGAGATGGACGAAGTGGAGGCCAGGCTTCAGTTCCTTGTTTCCAACACCAAAAAGAAGCTAGATGATGCCGTCGAGAAGAGGGACGTGGCCTTGGCCAAGCTGGTGAGTTTGGAAGATGAACTACTAAAGTTGAAAGCTGAGGTCGCGAGTCTCACGGAGCAGGCAAACCTTTCTGATAAAAAGTTGTCTGAAACAGCTAGGGAAGCGGAGAGGTGTTTTGCTGAGGGGAAGACTGAGGGGAAAAGGGAAGCTGAGGCCGAAGCTGCATTTGCTTTCGACGCCAGGCGCGCTGAGATTATTGAGGAGTTTAAGGCTTCTCAGGAGCTCACTGACATCCGCACCAAGGATTTTCAATCTGCGGGTCAACAAATTGTCGACCTGATCAAGAAGGAGCGTCCTGAGTGGGACTTGAGCTTCCTTTATAACTCTCCTCCTCCTGCTGGCGACGACAACGGTTCCCCGCCTGGTGACGGTGAAGAATCGACGGCTGGCGGTGAGGCCTGAATGATTTTTACATGTCTCCCTTTCATTTGTAACTTATTGTCGATTCGGACATCTTTTATTTTATCTGCACTTTATATATATAAAAGATAACAGATTTAATTTATACCTTGATTTGCAATTGCTGCTTTCTTAGAAAATTCCTTAGAATTTTACTAAGTCTTTGCCTTTCCTCCTTGGAGGATCTGACGTCGATTGTACCCCTTAGGGTCGTCGTCTTAGAAAATTCTTTGGAATTTCGCTGAGTCCTCATCTTTCCTCCTTGGAGGATCTAACGTCGATTGTACCCCTTGGGGTCGTCGTCTTAGAAAACTCCTTGGAATTTTGCTAAGTCCTCGTCTTTCCTCCTTGGAGGATCTGACGTCGATTGTACCCCTTAGGGTCGTCATCTTAGAAAATTCCTTGAAATTTCGCTAAGTCTTCGTCTTTTCTCCTTGGAGGATCTGATGTCGATTGTATCCCTTGGGGTCGTCGTCTTAGAAAATTCCTTTGAATTTTGCTAAGTCTTCGTCTTTCCTCCTTGGAGGATCTGACGTCGATTATACCCCTTGGGGTCGTCGTCTTAGAAAACTCATTGGAATTTTGCTAAGTCCTCGTCTTTTCTCCTTGGAGGATCTGACGTCGATTGCACCCCTTGGGGTCGTCGCGTCATTTTTTAGTGATTAATCCGTGGACCCCTGTCCCCCATGTCTGTTTAATATAACCTTGATTTTTTAAGCAGACATGTTATTAAGGGGTGAATTCTTTTCTTTCTGCAAACATGTCAATTTATTCAACTTGTAAAGAATGTACAATTGAGATATGTAAGAATTTCATACACTATTGGTAGTACATCCTTAGCTGTTCTGCATTCCACGGGTGTTGAATCCTTTTGCCGTCGAGGCTCTCCAAAATGTAGGTGCCGGGACGTAGCACTTCCCTTATGCGGTAGGGCCCTTCCCAAGTTGGGCCAGTGGACTAGTATTTTTGGGTTTCGTGCTCTGTGTTACCCTTTTTAATACTAGGTCCCCCGGGACGAACCTTCTCTGCCGAACTTTCTTATTGTAGTATCGCACCATTCTTTGCTGATAGGCGGCGAGATGTAGTTGGGAGTCGAGCCTTTTTTCTTCCAACAAGTCGAGTTCTCCATTCATGCCTTCCGCGTTGTCATCATCGTTATGGACGACGGTTCTTAGAGTCGGCGTTTCGATTTCTACGGGGAGAACTGCCTCGACGCCATACGCCATGGAGAAAGGTGTTTCACCCGTAGTAGTCCAGCTCATCATTCTGTAGCCCATAGGACCTTAGGAAGTTCCTCGGCCCATTTCCCTTTCAGATCGTCG
The DNA here is from genome assembly GCF_000414095.1 of Morus notabilis. Lineage (NCBI taxonomy): Eukaryota > Viridiplantae > Streptophyta > Magnoliopsida > Rosales > Moraceae > Morus > Morus notabilis. The sequence goes on along the minus strand of NW_010368048.1, from coordinate 277,057 downwards.
AGTCTTTTTTTTTTTTTGAGGGCATACTTTAGTATTTTATTGACCGCTTCGACTTGTCCATTTGATTGTGGGTGGATTGGTGCCGAGAAGTCTTTCCGGATGCCCAAGCTATCGTAGAATCTGCGCGTTAAGGCGTTGTCGAACTGCTTTCCGTTGTCAGACACTATTGAGTGGGGAACCCCAAACCTGCATACAATGTGGTCCCACATGAATTTGGTGCAGGCTGCTTCCGTGGTTGTAGTTAGAGCCTTTGCCTCTGCCCACTTCGTGTAGTAGTCTACCGCAACGATTGCAAACTTAAACCCTCCAGGTGCAAAATGTAACGGCCCGATCAGGTCAACCCCCCATTTGGCGAAGGGCCATGGGCTGAGAATGGAAGTTAAATTTTTTGGGGGTGCTCTAGGAATTGTGGCATACCTTTGGCATTTATCGCAACGTCGGGCGTATTGAAAAGCATCTTTTTTTAGCGTGGGCCAGTAGTATCCTTGCCTTAAAACCTTTAGAGCCAAAGATTGCCCCCCAGTGTGGTTACCGCAGACTCCTTCATGGATTTCGTGGAAGACCTTCTGGGCTTCGGCATCATCCAAGCACCGCTATAGAAGGGTTAAGTAGCCTCGTCGGTAGAGCAAGCCGTCGTACAATAAGTACCTAGCAGCTCTATACCTGATCCGTCTGGCTTCATTTTTATCGTTTGGCAATTGTGCATCCATTAGGTATTGGATGAGTGGAGTCATCCAATTTTTACCTACTTGGACAATTAATGCCTTAACATTTTCCTCTATAGTCGGTCTCTCCAATTCCTCGATGGGAACGACCCCTAGTGTGTCGGACTCTCTAGAAGATGCTAGCTTTGCCAGAGCGTCGGCGTTCGCGTTTTCAGTTCGTGGTATCTGGAGTATCTCGTGGTTTTTGAACTTAACGAGTTCTTCTTTTACCTTTCTCAAGTACGCTCCCATCTTCTCGCCGCACGCTTGGTATTCTTCCTTTACTTGCGCGACGACCAAATGAGAATTGCTGAAGACGCTGAGCCTTTCAATTTTCAGGTGGCTGGCTAACTGTAGTCCGGCAATTAGTGCTTCATATTCCGCTTTATTGTTCGACGCTTTGAATTTAAATCAAACCGCCGAGGTAATCTTGTGACCTTCGGGGCTGATTAACAAGACGCTGGCTCCTGATCTATTTTCGCTCGACACCCCGTCCACGTAGAGCTTCCATTTTGTAACCTTGACTTCTCCAGATGCGGCAGGAGCTGGTCTGTGAGAGAACTCAGCCAGAAAATTGACAAGCGCTTAGCCCTTGATCGCAGTTCTTGGCACATATTTTATGTCGAACTGGCTTAATTCTACCGACCATTTGAGGAGTCGACCGGAAGTTTTGGGCTTTTGTAGAGCTTGTCTTAGCAGGTGGTTTGTGAGAACCCGTATTGTGTGAGATTGGAAATAGTGCCGAAGCTTCCTCGATGCTACCATCAGGGCGAGGGCTAAGCGCTCCATTTCGCTGTATCTCGACTCGGCGTCGAGGAGCCTTTTGCTCACATAGTAGATCGGCAATTGCACCCTCTCTTCTTCCCTTACTAATACGGAGCTTACGGCTTGTTGGGACACGTAGAGGTATAGGCTAAGCTCCTCATCGACGTTTGGTTTTGACAAAATAGGGGGCTTGCCCAAATGCTCCTTCAATTTCTGGAAGGCCTCTTCACATTGTGGTGTCTACTCAAAGTGCTTGCTTTCTTTCAAAGCATCGAAGAAGGGGACGCATTTGTCGATTGCTTTTGATATGAACCTGTTCAGGGCGGCGACACATCCTGTTAATCTTTGCACTTCCTTTGGCTTTGTTAGGGACCACATATCCTGTAGGGCCTTGATTTTCTCGGGGTTAGCTTCAATCCCACGGTTGCTGACAATAAAGCCGAGGAATTTCCCCGACCCAACTCCAAAGGCACATTTCTGGGGATTGAGTTTCATGTGATATTTTCTTAATACACCAAACATTTCCCCCAGATGATTAACGTGATGGCTGGCCCTGGTACTTTTTACAAGCATATCGTCGATGTAAACCTCCATCATTTTGCCAAGCTGTTAAGCGAACATTTTATTCACAAGCCTTTGGTAGGTATAGCCCCTGCATTTTTTAGGCCGAAAGGCATCACCTTGTAGCAGTAGAGGCCCCTGTCGGTTATGAAGGATGTGTGTTCCTCGTCGGCTGGATGCATGGGGATCTGGTTGTATCTGAAGTAGGCATCCATAAAGCTCAGCATCTCGTGTCCCGCCGTGGCGTCGACCATTTGGTCTATTCGAGGGAGTGGAAAGCCATTCTTTGGGCAGGCTTTGTTGAGATCGCTGAAGTCGATGCATGTCCTCCAGTTCCCGTTGGGCTTGATTACTAGAACGGGGTTTGACACCCAACGTGGATAATGGGCCTCCTTGATGAACCCATTATTGATCAACTTGTCGACCTCTTCTTTCAGAGCTTCATACCTCTCGGGGTTCATCGGTCGACATTTCTGGCGCTTGGACGGATATGAAGGGTCGACGTTTAGGGAGTGACATATTACCTCGGCGTCGATCCCTTCCATGTCGGATTGATTCCAGGCGAAGACATCTAGGTTCTTCTTGAGGAAATTTTCGATCTCAACCTTAAGCGATGGGGCTAAGCCCGAGCCCAGTTTTAGCACTTTGGTGGACTCGCCTTCATCAACTTGGATTTCCACCAACTGCTCAACAGGTTGAGACCATGTGACTTCCTCTTGGATCCTGGGGTCTATGTCCTCGACGAGGCCCTGGTGAACCACCTTTGTCTCCTGTCTTCCTAGCTGGTCATATTCACGCAGGGCGTTAGAGTATGCAACCCTAGCTTCATACTAGTTGCTCTTCATTTCCCCTACGCCATTTGAGGTGGGGAACTTGACCTTTTGGTGGTAGACGGAGGTTATTGCCCTCAATGCCTGGAGGGTTGGTCTCCCGATTACCGCGTTGTACTGGGAGCCTCCTTTTATGACCACGAAATTGGCCATTGTGGTTGCCTGTCAAGGTTTTTCTCTGGCGGTTATGGGTAGCCGGATAGTTCCTTGAGGGATGACAGAGTCCCCAGTGAAACCATATAGCGGCCTGGAGGTTTTTTCCAATTGTTCCTTTTGGATCCCCATTTTCTCTAAGCAGTCAGAGTATAGGAGGTCCACCGAGCTCCCATTTTCCACCAGGATTCTGCACACGATGTGGTTTCCTATCATGGCTTCCACCACCAAGGCATCATTGTGGGGGAAATGAACCCCACTAGCGTCATCCTCGTTAAAGGCCACGTCGGTGTGACTATACCTTGGGGTTTTTGTAGCGGAGACGCTCCATAATCGCTCCTGATAAACCCCCCTGGCCTCGTGGGTGTAGTCCTTCTGAGACCTCCTTAAGTCTCCTCCTATATAAGGACAGCCGAGGATAGTCTCTATGACGTCGACGGGTTTGCGGTCCTCTGGGCGCTGGTTCTCCTCTCGGCGTCGACCGTCATTTTGCCCACCATGGCCATCATTTTGAGGTCTTCGTTCGGCCCTGAACTTTTGTAACCTTCCCTCGTGGATCACTCTTTCGATTTCATCCTTGAGGTCGGCGCAATCGTTAGTGTGGTGGCCGACATCGCCGTAGAACCTACAGAATTTCTTCTGATTCCTTCAGCTGGGATCTAACTTCATTGCTTCCGGTCAGCGCGGCAAGTTCCCGCGACCGACCTGATTGAAGACCTCCTCGACTCCTACCATTAGCTCGTGGTAGGAATCGTATTTTTGGACCAGCCGAGGCTTACGGGTATCCTCTTGCCTCGGCTTCTTGGCTTCTGGAGCGCTCGTCGTCGCGGCGGGCTGCTTATCTCCGTCTCCTCCACCTCGACTCGTCTTCCCATCCTATTTCGCAGGCGTCGACCCTTGTTCGGTTCCTTTATTCTTGTTGGTCCGGTGCTCGGGGTCGTTTGCATCTGCCTCTTCGGCGTTGATGTACCCTTGCGCTCGCGCCAAAAACTCCTTATAGCTGGACGGAGATTTCCGGTTTAGCTCTCTTTTGAATGGGGTAATTTTCTTCATGCTAGATAAGGCCCCCATCAAGGCCTTTCTATCCGTTATATCCATCGTGGCGGCGACAGCTTCCCCATACCTCGCGAGCCATTCCCTTAGTGACTCATTCAGCTTCTGGTATATCGTCGTCAGATTCTGCTTTGGGGGGACGTATTTTTTGACCCCTATGAATTGGAGGGAAAACGCTTCCTTCAATTTATCCCAGCTTGAGATGGAGTTTGGCCTCAGCGTCCGGAACCATCTTCGGGCAGAATCCGTCAAATGGTTTCGAAAGGCTCGGCATATGATCTCCTCGGCGTAACCGTGCAGGAGCATGTGCCCCGTGTACATCTCCAAATGGTCGTCGGGATCTCCTCGCCCATCATACGGTGGGATTGACGGTGACCTGTATTTATCGGGGAGAGGGGGCGCCATTATTTCTTCAGTAAATGGATGGTCATTTGTGCGGCGGGGTGTGATATCGACGTTTACCACCTCAGCCACACGACCTATATTCTTTTTTAGGCCCGCCACATCCCCTGTCAGTTTTTGCTCCAAGTTGGCCATACATTCCATGATGGTGCGTGCTTCCTCTGTCGAAATGGCCGAGCCGGCTACTCTCGACATTTCTGCCCTCTGAACGTTGGGTCCGCCTCGGGCCTGGCCGCCTGTCTGTACTGATCCTGAGTCTCCTGGCAGGTTTCCACCTGGATTCTGGGTAGTACCTCGGGGTTTCCTGGACCTCTCGGTACCCGGTCCTCAGGAGCTCGGAGTCCGGCGGCCCCCAAACGGCAACCGGAGGATTGGGAAGGCCGAGGCCTAGGAGGGCCCCGGTGATTCTCACTATCTCCGGTTTCCTCTTGGATATATGGGTGGTCACCGTGGTTCGGATCTCCAGCCATGGCAGGTCCCTGCGGCCTCGGGGCGTCTTCTAAAGGCGGCATAGAGTTCCTTCCATCTAAGCGTTCCACCACGGTCATTAGCCCACGTACCAGCTCAGTTAGGGTGGTTAGTTGGGCCTGCATCTGCATCGGATCCGGCTGTGGTGCGTCTGGAGGTGGGACTTTGTTTCTGACCGGGCGTAGATCTTCTTCCATCCCGCTATTCCCTGGGTGGATGGAGGTTTATAATTATGTTGTTGGGGTAACGTTTCCCTCCCCAGTGGAGTCGCTAATTGTTGACGTGTAAATTTCGCCAACAAAACCGGTCGGGTTACCTCTTGGTTTCCCTTTGGATTACCGGCCTGTGTGTGTAGTGAACGTATGAGGAGTTGTTGAATATGTGTGTTTTGTGTGTTAACTAAATAATGCATAGACAAACAACACAAGGAATTTTTATAGTGGTTCACTCTATGAAACGAGAGCTACATCCACTGTGACTTTGTATTTCTTTTGGGAAGATAACAATTTACAACAATTGCTCTCGTTAAATCTCTTCTTTCTTTTCTGGAATTTCTGAACCCCCTCCTTACTGGGGGTCTTCCTCCTTTTATATTGGGCTTCCTTCACTTAGGGGGTTTCCTCCATAGGTGGAAACACTCGAGTGCTCTTCCTTGGTAGGCCCAAACGTAGCCCACTAATCAGCACTGTTCACTCAGCTAATTAGTCTCCTATTACAGCTCTGTACTTCTCCGTAATATTTTTCTGTCCCCTGTGGGGCGGTTTGAGGGCTTGCAATTAATGCCTGCAGACGTCTTCCACTTTTTCACGCAACTCATCACGTCCTCCAAAGAACGTTCCCCTCGTCGTCAACGCTGCTTAGTCCAATCGCCCTCTTTGGTGGTCCTTTCTGCGGTCGAGAGATTTTCGTGCCTTAATCTTGACGGCGTGATCTGTCGACGCCATAAGGGATCGTCGCCCTAATTTGGATTTCGTGCTTTGGGCTTTCCAGCGGAATAGGGGGGTCCGTAGACGTCGAGGGTTTTTGCTTGGTAGGGAGCAGTCAAATCCACGTGTCGCATTATCGTTCGTCCAGGTGTCCGTCACATTTTCCCACACAACACTTTCCAACCACGTGGAGCCTGAGAATGACAGTGATGCCGAGGAGGCGGCATCTCAATACCAAGGAAACTAGGAGAATGGCTCACGCAACACAGTAAGAAAGAAGTATAGGAAGGGCCAGGCATCAAAAGATCTGTACGGCAAATAAGTTGGAAAGAAGGAAATCTATAGACGAAAAGAAAAATTAGAAAGCAGCACTAGAGACTAGCTCTTAAGAATTGGTTGAGGTCAAAGTAACTTTTGTGCCAAATTTTGGCTAGGCCGAGGAGGCTAGCCTTATCAAGCCGTCCTATGGGGCCATGGTTTTCTTATCTTAGAATTGCTGGGGACTAGAAAGACCTGCGGCAATAGAAGGCCTCAAGGACTTAATAGGGAAACACAAAATGAATTGTATTCTTCCGATAGAAACTAAGCTAATTTCAGAAGGAATGGATAGGATCAGAAGAAGTTTTAGCTTTTGGGGCTCTGAGTGTGTAGATGCATTGGGTACTGCAGGTGGTCTTTACGTGTGGTAGTGTGTTAGGGTTAATGCCATGTTGTTGGAGTTTAATTTTAATCAGATTCAATTACTTCTAATATATAATGACCTGCCTTCTCGAGTCGTTGCTTACCATGACTTAAATGAAAATCTTTTAACTAACTAAGTTGTAAACTCGGTAATCTAAACGTTTAAGGATTTTTTTTTTGAAAACTTATTTTAAATATCAATGTTTGCGTTCAAACATATTAATTTGCAGAAATAATTTGGACAAGTTAAAACGTAAAGAGTCGTACAAAGATTCTAACAATTACAATATAAGATTAGGATTATAACTCTATCATAAATACTTAAGTTCAAAAGCTTTAAGCCTTGTTCTTTTCACAATTCTAATTACAACTCAAGTTGTTTTGTTACAGTGTTTTCTCTTACAAAAATTCAAATTTAACTTTTTACTATAGCATTTTCTCTCACATAAAAAAATTTGAGTTGTGACTTGAATTGTGAAAAGAACACACCCTTCATATATTAAGCAAATTTAAACAAGTCTTCATGCACACACTATTTTTTCTATTCTTAAAAACGTCATAACTTTTCGTTTTAATTCCGATTGAGATGATTTTTTTGTATGCGTTCACAACGAAGAGACGAATAAAACCCCACCTATATACCCTATTAAAATTTTTCATCACCATTAAGTTTTTATTAAAATACTATATAAATATAAATTCAAGTTTTGACCTACTCAAATACAAATTCAAATAGATTATCAATTCAAATAACTCAAATGTGCACATCTAAACACAAATTCAAGTTACAACGTCAACTCAAATTATAACTCAATTTACACTCAATTTACTATAACTCAAAAATACAACCGAACAAATCCTAAATTTTTAGAAGAGTGTTGGAATTCATAATTCTTATGAGTTACAGCTTTTTTGGACTTGTAATACAACTCTATTCTAGTGAGAAGTTATTTGCCTCAACTTTTATTATTTCTGATATGTTCTTTTCCGTTGGTTTGGCTTATTTGCTTATGAAGTTGGCTCGCAGATTTATAGTTATGTTTCTTTGGCTGTGGTTTTATTAGTTTAGTGACAAAGACATTAGGTGAGAATTGAGATGATATTAGTAGAATAAACTGATTGCAAATGTGCATCTAATCACAACAATTTCTTTCTCTTGAGGTTGATGTTGCGAAATATAATTGTGTTTTTTATTTTATTTTTTTGGGAAAAATTTCATTTTAATGTAATTGTCTTTTAATATTCTGTATTCTTAATAATTTTAAATTAATACCTAACTTTTTAAAAAATCATTTCTTAACATGTGAGGCTCTTTTTTTGAGATGTAAAATGTCACGTGCATCCTTCTCATTAACTATAAAACACATTTTATAAATATTTTAAAGATGTTAAAAATCCTTCCTCTTTCTCTTGGAGACTCCTCTCTCTCTCTCAAAAACCCTCTCTCTTGTCTCTCTCCGGCGAGCTCATCCTCGCGAGCCCGACCCAACGCTGACATCGCCAGCTACCTCCGGCAGGAGTTCGCTCTTCCACCTCAACTCTAACTGCTTCTGCGACTTCGTTCCGGCGACTTTCCGTCGATGAAACTCCTCCACGAGCTCTATGTTAGCAACGACGTCATTCTCTCTCCCCCCTTGCGCCGCCTCTGCTCTCTGTCACGCTCATCGTCGCTACCCAAGCGCCCCCGCCGCTCTAGCTCGCCCAACTCGCGCTCACCCACTCATCGACCTCCGGTGTAAGCGTCACTAGATCTGAAAAAAGGCATACCAATAAGAGGAATAGGAAGTTTGCTTTGATTATCTTTTATTCCTTGGCTTGATTGGCTGAAGCTCTTTTGTTTCTGATGGAGAAAGTTTATTGGGAGTGGAAAGTGTCATATTGCAAATTGTTGGATAAGGTGAACAAAAGAGTCTGAATTGGGGCCTTCAGGTTTGGTTTCAATTAGGAGGTTCTTCTATGATGCTTATTCAAGATGTGTAAATGAGAGTATATTTGATGGACTTAAAATGGACATTGTTACGAATTTCAATCTATGTTTTTGATGAACATGTTTTAGTTAAATGTTTTTTTGGTTTTGATCCGTGGTTTTTGGGTTTGCTTTTTCATATGTGGTTTTGATCTAAGCTTATTCGAATGGGAATGGGCTCGCTGGGGCTAGGCTCGCCGGAGAGAGAGAAGAGAAGAGAGGAAGTGTCGTGAAGATGAAGGAGGGGAATTTTTTTTAGAATTTTTTATTTTTTAATATATTTAAAATATTTATTAAAATGTGTTTTAGATATTTTAATTTCTGTTTAGTTAATGAGAAAGATATATATGATATTTTTAAAAGGTCAGAATATTAATTTAAAATTATTAAAAACACAAAATAGTAAAAGATAATTACACTAAAATAAATGGTACTAATATGAAATTTTCTTACCTTTTATATTATAGAGAGAAGATTATGAAGATGTAGAAACTAATGCTTTTATGGGAAAAAAGAATTTAACGTGGAGTGGCGAAATGGATGTTTTCTTGATTGATTCGTTAATAGATCAAATCACAAGGGACAAAAAATAAGACGGACTTTCTTAAAAGGAGTTTGCCTTCTTGGCATGATATTTTAGCAATGTCTTAAAAGTTCACAAGAGGAAGAGGACATGAGAAAATACCCATATGTATCTGAAGTTGTATCACGACCTAAAAAGGGGCAGTGAATATTGAGGATTAAAATTGAAAGTGAAATGTAATTAAAGGAGATTAATTAACAAAATCCAAGAACATAAATATTTTAAAAACATATTAAAATATATTGTTTCAGGGTTTTTTTTTTTTACAAATAATATCAAAACAGTCCATAAATTTACAATTTTTCTCAAAATAATACAACTCTAGGACAGTGTCGACTGATACAGTTTATGTACACAAAGTACAGTACAACCCAGAATTAAAACTATAAATTCATGAACCACCTCGAATCTCGAGCCTTCAATCTATTGATTGGCATCAACTTACCGCACTGCAAATCAAAATATAAGTCTAGAGGGAAAAAATTATTTGAAGCATGAGTGAGCCAAATGCCCAATAGAGAAAAATAGAAAAAAAGATAATAAAACAAAGAAAATATCATAGAGACTGAAATATCAATGAAAAGCATGATGCATAACTCAAGTGCATGTAGGTGAAATATGAAAAACATGTGAGCCCCAAAAGATGCAATCAAATGTAGAATGGAGTTGACAATCTAAGTATTCCAAAAACTCTTTTAAAATACTAATCATTTTCAAATTCTTTTCAAAAGTGGTAAGGTATCTGGTATCTAAATAGTCTACAAAATACGTAGTATTTTGTAATTTTATTAGACACTAGAATATCTAAATAATTTGTTAATAGGTGAAAGATAAAATCATACGCCAATAGTTTGAAATGCTCTTTCAAAATATTGGAGTAAACTGTACGGGTTTCAAAACTTGTCCCTAAGGATACGATCTCTATATCACGATCTCTGTAGCCAACATGCTAAATCAACTATCTAAAATGCTCATTAGATAGCATTTAAAAAATCATATATATCATACTCGAATTATCTAAATTCGAATCAAAAACCATTTTCTAAAACTCACTTATGAAAACCTTGATTCGCGAGCTCAGGTTTTCGGGAAGGTTTTTCATATATACAATCACTATATATATATATATATATATATATATATATATTTGTTCAAATGTAAATAAATCCTTTTGAGTTTTCAAAGTCGGAATAAAACTGATTCTTAAATAAAGAGATGAAAATCTAAGAAATATGTCCGAAAAGGAAGAAAAATGCAATCTCACGCTAAGAAACCCAAAACTCAAGAAATGAACACACTCCATCCAATATCGGAGAAACATGATGTTTTCAAACCAATGGAAAAGTCCACGAATCATACTTACGAGCAAAATGTGAAAAGTTGATACTAATAGTCCAAGAGAAATATCATGAGAAAACATCTAAGGTGCTAAACCCATATATGCCAACATCTTTCTCCAAGTGGAAGATACTAAGTTCCTTGGAAACGTTTCAGTCCATAGTTTTACATCCATAGTTATATAAACTTGTCCAAAAATCATCCACCGAACCCAAAACAACATGTGATCATCCACCAAACCCAAAACAACATGTGCTTAACTAACATGTTTGCATTTATATGTCCTAGTCATCAACTTCCCCAAACAACCAAATTAAGTCACCAAAGAGTGTTCTAATCATCACCTAAGTCTAATTTGGCTAGAATTAACCACCTAATTAGGTTAGAAACTCATCCGTTTAATAAAGGGCTTGGTACATCTCAAACGGGGCTATAAAAGGCCAAAATGTGTGTGCCTTCGGGTGGTGTCCGGTTAATCGGAGGGTGATGTTTGGTTAACCGGTAGTGACAGTAAATAGCATTTGTTGGATCAAACTTACAAAAATCACCAAAAATCACATATTTATCGGAATCGGGCACATGATAGCTTGTTGGAAAACTCTAGATGTGTAGTTTCCAAATATGAAAACCATTTGTTGAAATTCATCTCCAAGAATCCCTAGAATTGAAATGAAACAGACCTGTCCTGGTTAAGTACATTTGACAGTTTTTGCAATAACTTAAAAAAATTCATAACTCAAGCTAGAAAACTCCTTTTTAGGAGATTCAAGTCTCCAATTAAAGTTTGAAATATCTATTCCTCAAATATATAAATCATTCTCCAAGATTTTCATTTACACAAAAATCCATAGCATGATCAAAGAGAGACTATTCTGACATTGATTCAACAAGTTTTAACACAACTTGAGGATTTGACATCTTACGCTACTGGAACTTTTAGAACAATTTAAAAACCAAAATAAACTTAAAAATTCTCCTTAAAGACACAAATATGGTTGAGGATCAATTCTTAACACAAATCCCAACTTTTAAAGCTCTCTACAACAAAAGAATATTTGTCATTAACACAAATTTTTCTCAAGTTCTTTTAATAAAAGGTATATTCTCAAATCTCTATATTAAGTACTATTCAAGTCCAATTGAGGTCAAACTAAACCCAGAACTCATATTCCATAAACTTGATTAACTCAAGGATGAGGCAACTTAAACACCATTTATTAAGCTCCTAGACATTTCTTCAAACACCACATGTCTTAGTGCCTTCAATTCATGAACCTCAAAACTCATAAATTTCTAAGCCACTCTTTACTTATAAGAGAAACATTCCACCTAAATCTTGAAGAATATAGCTAATCCTTCACAACTAGGGATGGTTCATACATATCTCATGAAAATACAAATGATGGCATAAAACAAATATCTCATCATTAAACCAAAATTCACAAGGTTATAAAACATGCAAATCAAGTCCATGAGTATTATCTTTAAAATTTCACAATCATGACCCATTTAGGAATCACCAAAACTAGATTAAAACATGAGTTTTAAAACATGCAACAATTTCACATAACAAGAACTAGGTTTTTAACAAAAACTAAGTAATCAACAAAATCACAATACTAGAAACTATAATATGGGATCTCAATTTAATAAACAAACATAAAAATCAAAGATAAGGATAAATAAATCCTACCTCAAATCCTTTGAAATCCATGAGCAATACTTCTAACCCAAGAGCTAACCAAGAGGGAAAACACCAAAATAAGAAGGTATAATTCAAATTGGAAACATGCAACCAATTTTACAAATGTAGGAATTTAGAACCCTATCTCAACCTTCATGAAATCTCTAGGAATTTCCTCTCTAATCATAAAACCAAATTCAAGGATGAATCACCCATTAGAATAGAGTAGAAACCTCCCAAAGCACCAGGACCAGATGGAATGAGTGGCACTTTCTCAAATTCTATTAGGGGGTTGTAGGCCCCTAAGTTTGTGAGTTTGCTAAAGAATTTTCCACTTCTGGTCATTTTGTTATATCCCTTAGTCAAACCTTTGTTTGCCTGATCCCGTTCAATTCAATCTCTTTAGACCCATTAGTTTGTGTAATTTCTGTTCAAAAGTAGTGTCCAAACTATTGGCAATTAAGATGCGTGATTCAGTATGTCTTGACATATACTTACTTTTAAACCGCCTGTAGTTCTATGCGGAGAATTGGATACTATGTATCAAAAGTTTTGGTGGTTAGGTAATGCATGTTAGCATTTATGCTCTTCAGGAATAAATATAATAATATTTTTTAGACATTTTTGACTGTTTAATAATGATTTATTTATTTCATATATCAAGTGATTTGTCCTCTTTACGTTTATATTAGTTGAATGTATGATAAATAAACTAGAAGTCTGAGACTATCGCTCTAAATCTTTAGATCATGCATACAATGTGAAGAATATGTGGAAGACATGATCTAATGATGATAGTCTAAATAATATGATCCGCAATCGAAAGAAAAAAGTTAGGCACTTTATTCATTTTAAGATTATTATGTTATCTACTTCCTAACGGATATGGCTTGTCTTGATCATTGGAGGTGGAACTCCATCGATAGAGACTTCCTACTGGTGGAATCTCTATTGGATCGGATCAAAGTTGAATTGTTTCAATTAATAATTCTATTTGAATAAAACAGTTCACTTTGTACTAATTACTGTTATCTTCTTAATCCTGAGATGAATAATAAACCCGCATACTTGACCTGTGTCTTTTGATGTGCCAAAGGGAGACATCCTGACATTGTGTAAAAATACGCTTACTGGTACATTAGGGGTATGACTCTTGTATGCGTAGATTTATTATTCATAGATAGAGAATCCATAGCTCCTATTAAAAGAGTTGATGATATCCTCTTATGGCATCATCCGGGGATTAAAAAATAAGAGTGCTCAACCATTAGACTACTTTGTGTAATCTAATGGTTTACTATTCGTATTGGTACGAATAGTGATTTTCTGATGGAGTGATAATGGAACACAAGATAAATATAATCGGGAAGGTAAAACAGAACGTGACCTCAAGTCTATTAGGGATATCCTATGAGGATGATACGCAATATAATACAGTCATGAACGAAAGCTAATTGGAGTTTTATAAATATACTGTATTGATCAAGAGTGCAGTTTTAGGTTTTTAGTGGAGTATTACTAGAACTTATAGTCATGTGATGAACTTTTGAGTTAACAAGTACTATCATTATTATAGGAGCTTGATCAATACATGTTCATCGGGTCGCTCTGCTAGCCCGTATATTTTTCTAATACGATACGACATATTTCCTACATATTGGTAACTTATGGTCTTTCAGAAATTGGTTATAAATCTGATGGAATTAATTCATGAGTGATTTATCGGTTTAATTAATAATTTAAATTAATTCAAGATAAATTGGTTGACATAATAAAGTGTTTAAATTAATTCAAGAGTTATTTATCGGTTGAATTATTTTTGTAAATTAATTCAAGATAAATTAGTTGAATTAATATTTTTATTTTTATTTGACATGACAATATAATTATATAATTGTTTTAATCAGATAATTTCTACATTGGGTTATTTGAATTAAAATTAGAGTTATATATGTTATTCTCATATCAAATAGAAGAAACAAAAAGGGGCTGGAAAAGACACGTCTGGTTAATCGGTGGGCTACGTCTGGTTGACCAAACCAAGTTATGTAGTACGAACATAGTCCGTCGTCCGGTTAATCGGACGGACCTGTCCAGTTAACCGGACGGTCTACGTGGCACTGACTAATTGCAATTTTAATCGCAATTTTGGATCCAGAAACTTAACAGAATTGCAAAACAAGTCTAACCTACATCTATAAATAGTCCATTACGTCCTAGAGTCATTTAGATCACTTAAGAGACTCTTTGAGGGATATTGGTAAGGGTTCCTGCAAGGAAAAATTGTCCAAACATCAAGAACATTTTTCCTTTGGCTCTGTTGTGCTTGGAAGGAGATTAAGATACCTAGTAGGAGATTGAACGTCGTGTGTCCACTCACACTCCGGCGTGAAAAAGAGAATAACAGAGAAGATCAATTGGTTGAGGATCTTCCGGTGTCTATTCCGTTCATTGCAGTCACTTTCGAGATTCAACGGCTCGTCTCCTAGAGGTATGATATAGATCTTTTCTATTTGTGATATATAGCATCATGAACATGATTTGGCTTTATTTTTTTAATTTAAAAATTTTAAAATTATGATGTGCAACTTTTATTGTATTTTTCAACAACTGGTATTAGAGCTATGGTTTATTTGGTTCATGATCATGCTATGTATATAAATTTGTAATCTATGGTATCTCTTAATGCTTGAATTGATGTTTTAGAGAGTTGGCACTCTAGGGTTTTCTATATATTTTTCTTATCATGAATATATGGTGAATGTTTAATTAATTATTTTTATTGATTATTATTAATTATCAATTGTGATTATTATTTAATTTTTGCTGGTTATGGTTCCTTAGAATTTAGAATAGTTGTATTTAGGAATTTATTCTTGGTTATGTAATTAAAGATACAGCCTATCATCGCCATTAGGTTTATTTAATTTTCTTTTGTAGAATTATTGTAAACCGGAAACGGTATAGGTTTTTTTATTGTAAATTCATGGTGGAGATTTGTCTTGGATGAAGATAGATCTTCAAGATAAAGGATGTGAAGGTTTCTAATTTTGCCAAAAGGGTTGTAAAATTATTTTCATGTTTTGGAATTATTTGAATTTTTTTTTTTTTTGGATTTTGATAATAATTTTTGTAACTTAAATGTTGACTGAAAATTATTATTAAATGAAAAATTGAAATTCAAAACAAAATTGGAAAATTGGGAAAATGCACGACTAGTTAACCGGATGTGGTTATCCGGTTAACCGGACGAACCCTAACTGGAGGGTTTATTCATTATTTTTTGTGTATATATTAATGAATATTTTATGAATATTAGTGAAAATTTTCATGATTATTTATGTGACCTTAAATATTGTATATAAGTGTTATATGCGAGACGATAATATTTAAGGATAGTAATCAAAATGATGTTTGTAATGAATTTAATTAAAGTTTCAGAATCTTTAATTAAAACATTACTAATACATGGCATTCCCATTAATAATGGAATAGTGTTATCCGCATAATTAATATAGAGGGATATTAAATGAGTGTATTATGGATAATGATATTATGTAGAACTGAGACACAGACACAATTTGATTTTCTGATAATTTCCGTTAGATATAGAAAATCATATTTGAGTCTACCGATGTGTTAGGAATGGTGTCTTAAAAGCATGAGATGTAATTAAGAATTTTATTATTTAATTAATAAAGTAGAAATTTCATTATTTATGTGCATGTATTATTGAATACTTTATGAATATCATTGAAAATTCTACAATTATTTATGTGACCTTAAATATGGTATATAAGTGTTATATACTAGAGGATAATATTTAAGGATAATAATCGAAACATAAAGTCCATAATGGTTATCGATTAAAGTTCAAAATCTTTAATTGATCACATTATTAATACATGCCATTCCCATTCTGAATGGAACGATCTTATCTGATCATTGATATGTCGAGATATTGAAGTGAGTGTATTTTACATAATGAGATTATGTAGGACTGAGACACAGACACAATATGAATTTTTGATAATTTCCGTTAAGTATAGAAATTCTAATTGAGTTTACTGATGGTCATATATAGAATGATCTTAATTCTGAGTTATTAGCATACTTCTATTTATGGATATGTGTCTTTTAACTTACTCGGTTAAGATCTCAACACACTTAGATCTTATCCTTGTATCTTGGAGACATGGAGAAATAGGTAGCCGAGAATGCTAATATTACAATATAGAATCTATTCCTTCTTAATAATTCCGTTGAGGGTTGATTCGGTACTTGGATTAGTTGGAGCTCCGATTCATGAATGTGTTTTATTAATCACTATCCATTAGAGAATCAATGGTATTCAAGGATAAAGATGTAATTAGAGAGGTTAACGGATTTCACCTAGCTCTAATTATGAATTATTTATGGAGGAATGATCTATATGTAGTGACTATATCAAATGGACACTTCAAGTTCTTAGAAGTAAATTATGTCAATAATTTCGAGAGTGCAATTCTAAGTTTTTAGTGGGGTAACTTTTAGAATTAATAGAATTAATTAATTAATTAATTAGTTTAATTAATTATTAATTTTATTAGAGCTCGCAATTATAGGTCCATAAGTCTATGCGTCATCCTTGTAATATTTACAAGACAAGATGAATTATCAAAATTTTATTTCACTCACGAAAAATTAATTAAGAATTAATTATATATTAAATAATGTGATTATTTAATTATTTTGTCATACATTGTGGTGGGACCACAAGGGGCGCGTGGCACAGGAAATAATCCCAGGAAATAATCCCACTGGAATTTAATTGCTTGCTCTCCAAGTAATCCGGTTTACTTGTTTGACAAGTTTTCTGATTAAATTCAAAAAGGAAAGTAAAGCGTTACTTTATTTGGAATTGAATTTAAGCTAAAATTGAAAACTAGATTAAGAATGAATTTTCTCTTTCCTTTCTTAATGTTTGGCTAGCCACCCTATAAGCAAAATGGAAGGAAAGTTTGTTTCTAAAATTAAAAGGGAAAGGAAAGTTTGTTTCCAAAATTAAAAGGGAAACTGTATTTTTAATTAAATTAAAAATATAGTAGTTATCAATTTCATATTTCTTTGTTTATAAGTAAAAGGGTTCTCCTAGTATTTTATAAATAGGAGACAATATGAATTGGAGAAGTTTGATTTTTTGATCTCCTAATTCCCTAGTTGGCCAAAAATTTTAAGAGAAAAAGAGAAGAAAAGTTCTTTCAATTTTCCCAATTCTTTCACATACATGTATTGATAGTGAAAGAATACTAAATCAGCGATTGATCCTTTCTGATAGTTTTTACCTTGAGCCCACACTCATCGTCTTGCGAATTTTAAGGAGTAGACGATGAAGGCTTGGGTATTCTAAGAAAGCTATGGAGCGAGGATTGTTCGTTGACCAAAAAATCAAGTTATCTGCCTAATCGTTAGCAATGTATCTATTGTTATAAATTAATGAGATTAATTTATTATTGCATAAATTAATATAATCTATAGCATATTTAAAAGGTTTTGTGAAAATTTTTTGTTATACACGATGACTAAGATCTTCGAGACTTTGTCTAAGGAGTATATTCGGTTTAAAGCAACGTTCAATCTGAGCAATAGACATAATATAACCCTAATAGATGCAAGAGCTTTAGAAGTTTGAGCATTTGATCAAGGGGTCAACTACTATATAAGCCAACTAGGCTGAGGCATCTTCCTCCAAACCTACTCCAGGGAATGGAACGAAGAAGTACGGAGCCAAGAAGGAGAGGTCTTCTATTCCACTAACTAAGGGCAAGAATAAAAAGAAGAAAAAGAAGAACCCGGACAAGCTCAACTGCTTTCATTGCGAAAAGGTGGGCCGAATGAAGAAGAATTACAAGAACTACCTAGCATATAAAGGCAAAGGAGGTAAGTGTGATCATTTAGTTGTGGAAGAATGTCTAGTTCAAGAATCCAGTGACATCTGGATCATAGATTTTAGAGCAACTAATCATGTGTGTGTTTCTCTGCACGGGTTCAAGGAAACGAGAAGTCTTCGAAATGAAAGCTTCACATTAAGGATGGGTAATGGAACTCTAGTGTTGGCTAAAGTAGTGGGAGACATCTATATTTATTTTGATAGTTATAGGCATTTAATTTTACGAGACTGTTTTTATGTTCCCCAGTTTAAGAGTAATCTTATTTATATCGCTTGTTTATTCAAGGATTCTGATTCAGTTTCTTTTAATAGTAAAGTCATGATCGTAAAAATAAGTCTTTTATCTGTGATGGATGGATGCAAAATAATCTATGTTTTATCAAACCTAAGATGGACTCACTGTTGAATGCTGAAGTTGTTAATAACTCAAAAAGGCTTAAAACTTCTCATATTAATAAGACATATCTTTGGCATTTACGATTAGGTCATATTAGTCTAAATAGGATACAAAGGTTGGTAAAGGGTGGACCTTTAAGTTCCTTGGAGGTTGAGTCCTTACCACAATGTAAGTCATGTTTAGAAGCCAATGACTAAGAGACCATGTCTAGAACTTGTGCACAGTGTGGTCCCATGAATGTCAAGACATGAGGAAGGCATGAGTATTACGTCACCTTTGTTGACGATTACTCAATATATGGTTGTGTACTTGATGCACTACAAGTAAAAGTTTTGAGAAATTCAGAGAGTTTTAAGCTAAAGAGGAGAAGCAATTAGGTAAACTCATAACGGCACTTCGATCTGATCAAGGTGGAGAATACATCTCTGATGAGTTCATAGGATACTTATTAGAAAATGGGATATTATCCCATTTGACTGTACCAAGCACTCCACACAGAATGGTGTAGCTGTGAGATTGAATAGGATTTTGTTAGATATGATACGGTCTATGATGAGTTATTCTACATTACCTTTATCTTTCAGGAGCTATGCACTACAAATTGCACGTTATCTTCTGAACAATGTGCATTCAAACTCCTCACGAGTTGTGGACAAGCAGGAAGACATCCTTAAACCATATGCACATATGGGGATGTCCTGCACATGTCCTGGACAAGGAAGCGAATAAGTTGGAGGAAGCACGTTCAGAAATGTGCATTTTTATAAGATATCCAAAAGGGACAAAAAGGCGTTATTTCTATAATTCTAAGGAAAATAAAGTCATGATTTCCACAAATGTAACATTCCTTGAGAAAAGTTACATGAACGACTTTAAGCCCCATGACAAAATGGTGCTTAAGGAGATGTCAAATGATTTTCTTACACCAACTGTTCTTATGGAAACCGAACCAATAAGAGTAGAAAAACCAGCAGAACAATAACCTAGGGAGCTTCGGCATAGTGGGAGGATTAGGCGTGAACCTAAAAGATTCATGGCTAACGAGGAAACCATTTTAGCAAAATCTTTGGAACACGACAAGGATCCTTACACTTATAAAGAGGCTATGGAGAATGTTGATGCAAAGCTCTAGAATGGTGCCATGAAAGCTGAGATAGAATCCATAGATTCTAATCAAGTCTGAGAACTTGTAGATCTTCCTGATGGGATTAAACCTATTGGGTGTTAATGGGTCTACGAGAGAAAGATAAATGCATAAGAAAATGTCGAAACCTATAAAGCTAGACCGGTAGGTAAAAGATACATGCAAACCTTTTCGCCTGTAGTCATGCTTAAGTCCATCAGCATTTTCGTATCCATTGCGGCTGCTCTTGACTACGAGCTCTGGTAAATGATGTCAAGACAACGTTCTTGAATGGCTATCTTGAGGAAAGTATCTACATGGTACAACCAGAAGGCTTTGTGGCAAATGGTCAGGGAAAAATTTGTAGGTTTGCAAGTTTATGGATTAAAGCAAGCTTCCCGATCTTATAATAAAAAATTTGGCCAGGTGGTCAAGACTTTTGGATTCCAACAGAATATGAATGAACCTTGTGTTTATAAGCATATTAAAGATGAGAAAGTGGTTATTCTGTTGTTGTTGTATGTAGATGACATTCTACTAATTGAGAATGATGTAGGGGCATTATCATTTGTCAAAGATTGACTTACCAAATAGTTTGACATGAAGAACTCTAGGAGAAACTAATTATGTTCTGAGCATATTTTCAAAGACTGAAAGAACAAAATGATAGCATTCTCCCTGTGATGACCCTATTTCTAATCATCAAACCTACATACGTACCAAACTTATGCCTTAACATCAACTACTTATAACTAAGAATATTTAGCTACATTTTTTTTCTTCGTGCGAACATAACCCTAAATTATCGTTCACATACCATTGTCATTCATTTGCAGTTTGCATAATAGCATCATAAGAACATAAACATACTTTGTGACTTGAGGTTGCTAAGCATAACCTCATAGTCCCGTGATCTTTACTTACATTACATAACTTAACCATATCCATAAATATGGTCTACTTAAAACACTTTGCAGCGTTTACCAATTACATGTAGATCCCCTTACCCACTTACTCACATCCCACTACTTCATCCTTTTCTGCACGCCCAACATACAAATTTCAGGGAGCCGGTGTCTTACCTGAGCTTCCTACAACACGAACAAACGTAATGAGCATTCGCTTAGCAAGTAACAGTAGGTCATAATAAAAACACACAATAATGCACACCCATATGTGCGTTCACATCATACATACTAACTCAATTTCTAGACACTCATAACATTTATCGTATTATGCTTCGTCTTTCCTTATTTCGTACTTCCTTCAATTTTTATTTTTATGTCGTTCTTATTTCATACTTCAGTTAACTTTCATTCTTGTTTCGTTCGTAGTCTTTTCTAACATTCTGAACGACCTTCGTATTACGTTTTCTTTTCTTTCATTTCAACTTCTTTACGACTTTCGTAGTCGTATTATTATTTCATGTCTTTTACTTCTTATGGGCCTCAACCTGTTGTACTGTTGCGCGCATAACCAGTGAGAAGTGGGGTAGCTAACTAAAACCAACTCACTCACGGTTTCATTTCATTCATAATCTTAATAACCTTTCCTTGCGAAGGCCGGTACAAACAGTATTATTAATTTCTTATCGTTTGTCATCTTTATTTATTCATCATTTTTTTATACATCATTTTACTGTCATCTTTTCTCAGTATGACAGTAATTTTAATCTTGTTATGCATCTTTACGTTTTGTGAATGTTTGACCTTTCGTTGACTTTGACTCTGACTTTGATCCGGACTTTTCACAGATCGAAATTATACTACTACTTAAATCCATAAATACATTCATAGCATCATACATCTTGAAACATTCATAACATCATACTTCATTCAAGAAACATGATTCTCATTCCACCATTCATTGAGCATGTAATTTGCACAATTCTGTGCAACACAAAAGAATAAGTTTGTTCGTGTCATACATAAAAGTAAACTACTAGTACTTTCCTGCTTTCCAATTATAGCATAATTCTCTACTCGCCCAGATCTTTTATCCTTTACTGCTAAGTTCTGTAAATAAACACTCATCTAGAGGGTGAGATTAACCTTAGTATGCTATTTTTATTTAGCATAGTCATAAAAGAATTAAATCCTTTCTTAGGACGTATTTATCCTTTTTATTAAGGATCGTAAAAATTTATAATTTATATTATAAGGACTAATTAAATCCTCATAATTCTATCTTCCATAATTGCCTGTACGAGTTCGTGAACTGTCGAGCCTTAACACATTCGATGGCCTGGTAGATGAAAGGTTCTAGAATCTTTCCTGGTATACATGTCTTGCCTTGTAGGCATAATTTTTCTGGGCTCTTCTGGAATCCCCTACGAGGTACGGCCCCCCATGAATGGTATGTATGATGCCTATAGGCTCGTGGTCATCATCTCGCCTATTGTCTTCTCGGCGACGGTTATCACCCCTTTGATCACGGCCCTTCCTCTTGGCCCTGAATTCTTGCAGTCTCTCCTCTCGGATAAGCCTTTCGATCTCGTCCTTCAGGTCGGTGCAGTCATTAGTGTTATGGCTGACATCCCCGTGAAACCTGCAGTACTTGTTTTGGTTCCTACGATTTGGGTCTGATTTCATGGGCTCTGGTCGATGCAGCATGTTTCCTTTGCCGATTTGATTGAATACTTCTTCCACCCCAACAGTTAACTCATGGTATGAGTCATACCGCTGAAACGGGCAAGGCTTTAGATTCTCTTCTTGCCTCAGCTTCTTCGTATCTGCATGGCTAGATGTCAATGCTACCTGCTTATCTCCATTCCTACCGCCTCGCCGTTTCCGGCTATCCTGCTTCTCCGACGTCGACCTTTGCTCAGTTCCTTTGCCCTTATTCGATATGCGCTCAGGGTTCGTTTGCATCAGCTTCCTCAACGTTGATATACCCATGTGCCATGGCCAGGAATTCTTTGTAAGTGGAAGGCAATTTGCAGTTCAGGTCGTGCTTGAATGGGGTATTTTTCTTCATGATAGATAATGCCCCCATTAAAGCCTCCTAGTCCGTCATGTCTACGGTAGCGACAACAGCTTCACCGTACCTCGCCAACCACTCTTTCAGCGATTCATTCGGTCTTTGGTAAACCATCGTCAAGTTTTGTTTCGGCGGGACATACTTTTTCACGTCGATGAACTGAAGGGAGAAAACTTCCTTTAATTCCACTCAACTGGAGATGGAATTTGGCTTCAGCGTCCGGAACCACCTTCGGCAAAGTGTCAAGTAGTTTCAAAACGCTCGGCACATTATTTCTTCTAAAAATCCATGTAGGAGCATGTGCCCCGTGTACATCTCCAAATGGTCGTCAAGATCTCTACTGTTGTATGGTGTGATCAACAGGATTTGTAGTTGTCGGGAAGGGGCGGCGCCATAATCTTTGCTGTAAACGGGTGGTCGTGGACTCGGCTTGGAGTAATGTCGACAATGACTACTTCGGCCACCTGTCAGGTTCTTTTGGAGGTAACTCACCTGACTTTTGACATCTTTCTTTAAGCCGGCGACGTCACCCGTGAGTTTCTCTTCCAAACTCACCACGCATTCCATAATAGCCTTAGCCTCTGCCATAAAGATCACCGAGTTGGCCCCTTTGGAGGCTTCAGCCCTCTTAGCATTCAGCCTGTTTCTAAGGTCATCACCCCTCTGCACCGATCTAGAGTCTTCCGGGGATTTATTGCCCTTGTTCCTTCTAGGCGGCGCCCTGGGGGGCAATTCCAAGCCCTTTGTTGCCTCTTTCTCTTGGGCTCGGCGTCTGGCGGCCCGCTGTTGGCTTCTCAACATTTTGGTTCCCAGTAGTGGCGGCGCACGGTGGTCTCAGGGGTGCATCTTCAAAGGGAGGCATTGAGCCTCTCCCATCCATTCACTTAATGGTGACTGCCAGGCTGCAAACCAAATCAGTCAGCGCATTCAACTGGGCCTGCATTTGTGTCGGATCAAGTTGTGGCACACTCAGGGTCGGGGCTCCATCCCTCAACAGGGGTTGATTCCCCTGGTCGGGTTGAGCCCCGCCCCTCCCCGTCGGTGTTGGTGACTTGGAGTGTGGCGTTTTCCCCGGACTGGCTGCCTTGGTTTGTAACATTACTCCTTGGTTTTCTCGGAGGCATGATTGTTGATTATCTCTTAGTTTAACCCCAATCCCAAATAACAAAAAAAAAAAAAAAAAAAGAGAAAAATCGCTTGATTTTGCTATCAAAAATCTCACCTATGCCACTTAAATTTATCGTTTGTCAAGTCAATCACGCACATAAAGATCATCCGTAGAATGCCCAGCAGACCTGTGCCACCCTCAACATAGACCAAGAACTCAAACTCAATATATTATCAAATGACACCATAATAGAAACACAGAAAATCCTATCCCCTCTCTTGGAAATCCCTTAAATTGAGGGATTCGGTTAGGCAGTTTTTCGATTTGGGAATGATTTAATTTCCTATTATTTCTCCTGTAATCTACTATATAATACCATGTAATATATCAATTCATAATATCAATTCATAATAACAGAAAATAAGAATCCTTTTCTGTGATAATAAACATTTACAAAAAGTCGTGGACTCCACTCCAAGTACTTAGCTTTGGAGGACAAATGACGACGACAACATTTCAGCTCATAGAACAACAATACCACCAAATCCTAAAGCCAATTCAAGCATAATTGGAATTTTCAAATACTACATCTAATTCTAGTGGATAGCCAGACAGAATAGGATAATTGAGTTGAAGAGTCTTCTTCTCCTAGTTGATGATGATGTATTCTTTTTTTTTTTTTCAAGTTGCATCCGATACAGGTTAAAAAAGCAAGTCCGCAAGAACAAATGCTACGGGAAAGAAAGAATGAAGCCCACCTCTTGACTAAATTTGATTACCAAATTCCCTATAACACTATACCCACACAAAAAAAAAAAAAAAAAAAACCCCAATATTGCACTTTAAAAAATCTTACAATTCCTTTCTGGCCAAATACCCCAAAAGTTTGATAGTGTAGCAACTACCTAAGGAATTTTGCACGTAGGTCTAAAATGAGAAGGGAGGGAGGGACCATTCAATCAATTCCCTGCAGCTCCAAGGCAAGACCCAAGAGACTCCTAACTCTTTCAGCAAAAGCGACCAAATATGGAGTGAGTAATAGCAATCTTAGGAGGAAATAGTAAGAACGTTATTAATAAACCACTTTAACTTAAGAATCTTCAATAAAATTAACAGCAATAAAAAAACTCAAAAAGATACCACATTTTCACAAGTCAGAGAAGCACAAAAATCAATTTAAATATTAAAAAAATAATAATAGAGAGAGAGAGAGAAGAGAGGAGAGAGAGAAACAAATCACCCGTTTTTTGAGGGGGTTCAGAGTTCCGAGGGAAGCAAACAAGAACCAATCGCGAAGAGGCTCCAAGGAGAGCTGCTTTAGAAATGGAAAAGGAGACAAAACATAAGTTACATACTAAACATACAGAGTGAACCTACCATCACACCTCTTTCACTTAACTTCACCCGTTTTTTGAAGGGGTTCAGAGTTCCGAGGGAAGCAAGCAAGAACCAATCGTGAAGAGGCTCCAAGGACAGCTGCTTTAGAAACAGAAAAGGAGACAAAACATAAGTTACATACTAAACATACAGAGTGAACCTACCATCACAACTCTTTCACTTAACTTGAAAAGTAGAAACTTAAATTCGATTATGTCACTAAAAGTCTATATTCATTTCAAGTACCACCAAGCCTCTCCTTCAATCAGTTGAAATAGCACATGCAGTGTCAAAATTAAGAAATAAACCAACATCTTAAAAAGGAATATAGCTAGTAGAAGAATAAAACCATCAAAAGGAAACAACCTGAAGATTAAAGATATAACAAACAATGAAACAAAATCTTCATAAAAGATGAAAGGGACAACTACTTTCACCCAAAACAGGCTAACGAAAAACAAAAGATAAGAAAAATAAATAAATAAATAAAGGAAATAACATGACAAAGTAATGCAAATCAAATGTCAAAAAGTAAATTTCCACGCTTATGCTTAGACAAATGGTTGCAAACAACAAGAGAATGCATGGTGAAAAAAAAAATCAGAGAAATAATGTGCATAGAATCCCAACGCAGAAGGATAAGAAAACGATAAAAGAAGGATTTAGCATAATTAAATTAGGATTTTGCGAGCACTCATTACACCTGCGGAGAAGAGAAGTAGATATCATACTTTTGGTGAATGTTGGTGAGAGTATTGAAATCGAACAAAACTGGTGAATGGCAGAATAAATTTTTTAACTCTCCAAACATAAAAGACCCAAATCACGAATCAAAGATTTTGGCTAAAATTTGTCAAAAACTAATCTCAATTGCTATGAGAATCCCATCTTTTCTGCCACAAATACAATTTGAAACCTAAGTGCAAGAAACAACCAAAAAAATAGAAAAAAAAAAAAACTTTATTTAAGCATATTTCATACATCATCCACAACACTTTCAAGTTGAACCCTAAATCCACAATCTCAATACGAAAACCTTTTTCACCAAACAAGATCTTGACACTGAACATATCAAAATGATAAGAAATAGCCACAAAGAAATTAAAAAAATAAACAAAAGGAAAAAGAAGAAGAGGAAAACAAAATACTAATCGAGAAGGAAAGCCTTCGAAATATTACCAGCCCAGCATCCAACTTACTCAATTTCTTGAAAACATTCAGCAAATGAAGCTGTAGAGAGAGAGATGTTAACGTACATATGTATTAAACCAAGTAATGGAAAAACCAGTTTCAACCCCACCAAATGGAGAAAAGTAAAAGACAAATCAGAAACTCACCCTTTTCCTTTTTGAAAATTGATTAGAAATTATAAACGGGAAAACCTCAACGGATCCAAAACCCTAGAAAGAGAGAAAGTTCTTTTCTTTTTTTTTCTCAAAGATCTCATCGTCAACACCACAGGTTTTCCACAACCTCCTCTTACAAGCCAAAATTTACACTGGAGATGGAGATACAAAAGGTAAATAATTTTCATGACAAGTAGGAATAAATTTAACTACCAAATGATATTTCTTTCAGAGCATAATCCAATCATATCTAACAAAGAAAAGGCAGAGATTAACTTTCTTTCACGCAACGCAAAATAAATTCATAATTCGTGCAACCAAAAGCATGAGTCTGAAGTATATTCCTAATTTACAGAATTTTCTACAATCTTCATGTCCTATGATGCCAAAACATCAACTCAGCTAACATGCACTTAGCTTGAATAATAATGCGACTTGCTTCACTAGCGCATTTAGTTTCAATACCAAAACAGAAATTGCAATTTGCACTCGCATATTTCCTTCCATCATCTCCTATATCTCAGCAGTAAGCGCATTTAGTTTCAATACCAAAACGGAAATTGCAATTTGCACTCGCATATTTCCTTCCATCATCTCCTATATCTCAGCATCAAAATTCTAAATTTAGCATTCTCATTTCAAATTAAAACTCCAAATACACCACATAATCCCCTCCTACACCAATACTTTCACTAATTACCAACTTTAGCTCTCCAATGAACAAGCAAAACTAATGTTATAAACTTAAACCAACAAAAAAAAAACTTTTTCTTTTATTCTAAATTTAGCATTCTCATTTCAAATTAAAACTCCAAATACACCACATAATCCCCTCCTACACCAATACTTTCACTAATTACCAACTTTAGCTCTCCAATGAACAAGCAAAACTAATGTTATAAACTTAAACCAACAAAAAAAAAAAACTTTTCTGTTTGGCCTCTAACAAACATCGCATGTAACATTAAGTCTCATTTAACGACCACAATAACAGTAGCCGTACCAACTTTGATCCACACACACGAGAACTTTCTACATTCAAAGGCAAAATAGGCAATGAGATAAAAACATAAAAAGAAGGGGGTAACAGAAAAGAAAATTAAAACACACCAAGGAAAACTCAAAAGAACAAAAATCAAAGGAAGCATCACCAATAAATGAGATTTAAAAACCCCTTCTTAACACAAAAGATAATTAGATGAGTACCAAATATTGGACAAATTCTATTTTAAAACCCCTTCTTAACACAACAGATTCATGTGAGTACCAAATCTTTAGACACATTCTTGCTTACAAATTTAACATAAAACTTCAAAATTTAGATAGATTCCCATACTCATCACAACTTTCAAAACAGAGGAAGAACCTTATTTCTTAAGCAAAATTTTGAATCCTTAGTTCCTTCCTTTGAAATTTATAATACTCTCAAAATCACTAACCAACTTAGAATCAAAATCCCCTTTCATATCCATTAAAATCAAACAGTTAAACCAAAAATTCTCAAATTAAAACATAAAAAACTTTTTAATCACCTTAAATCCCATGATTATCATGACGAATCATGACGAAAAATCAAAACATCAAAAATTAAATAAGAACCCTAAAATTACAGTGAAAAGTCTGACCTCAAATATAATGTTGGGCTTGATTTCTTCTGTCTTTCCACAAGCTTTTGTGAGAAAAACTGGTTTTGTAGTAGAAGCTTCCATAAGCGATCACCAAAGCCGATTGGTGCCAAGCTTTGCTGCCAGCAAGGACTGCAACTCTTCCATGTCCTGCGAGCTCTGACTTGTAATCGGAGATCTTGGAATCACCGGAATCTACACTGTCACCAAAGACTATGGCAAGACTGAGGCTTTTTAGCATAGGACTTGCGAATAACGATTGGAGAAGGGGATAGAGTGAGGAAGAAGAAAACATATATGACTAAAAAGTGAAGAAGCAGGGAAAAAAGGGAAAAAAATGACCACCACCTGTCTGCTTTAAGACTTAGTAATATATAAAGATAAAGATAAAAAACGATCAGTTGAGAATTTTAAATTCAAAATCTGAATTTGGAACATGAAAAAAAGGATAAGGAATTTTCATCAATAATATTAGTTTAAAGGGGCAATAGATGGTTATAGCAGTTTTAATAACTAAAAATAATTCTAAATTAGTTTGCCACCTATTCTTATAGAAGACAAATGAGGAAAAAAAATCTTAAACTGACTATAGCCATCCATTTTCCTTTTTCTCAACAAAAATGAAATCATATTCACCTTTTCTTGTCCTGCTGACATGAAATTGTAGCAATGTAAGAAAAGATAAAGTTGTTTTAATGACTATTGAAATTTCTACATAGAGAAGACTATTGTATAAATAGAACTATTTAAGCTCATATTGAATGAGAATATTATTTTAAAAAAAGAACTAAAGGACAAAATATGTTATGGATTTAGAATTACGAATAAAACAAAACTATATAAGGGCAAAGATTAATATAAAGGTGTATATAAGAAGGGCAAAGATTAATATAAAGGTGTATGACGTAATATAATTAATAAAAAGAAGAATGGTCTGGTTAAATTTAATATATCAAAAAAATTATCAGCATAAGCATTGAATATCAATAAGAAAAACATATTAAAGCATATACAATATCAATTAATTTATGAAGATATGGATAAGTAAATATGAAAGGGTTGTAATGATTAATTATAAGAGAACTAAAACTATGAGAAGTTACATAGAGTTGGATAAAAATCAACAACAACAAAAAAAAAAAAAAAATGAAATCACATTGATCGACATGAATTAACAGACAAGCAACAAATAGCAAGCAATCAAAGTTACATATACTAGACTTCATAAAAATCAATAATGTCAATTCAGAGTGTGTACAAAATTAAAAACAATCACAATTGTTTAAACTAACAGATAGTGCACAATCATAGTAAAAATACTATGAATAACAAACCTAGTGCACAATCATAGTAAAAATACTATGAATGACAAACCAAAACAAAAGATGGAAAGAAGAAACGGATCTCAGAAAGACAAGAAAGTACCTTAGACACATTGTAATTTTCAAACTGGGTTCTTCACGACGAAACAAAGAAACATCTTTAAGAGTTCTAAAAAATGAGAGATATACAAAGGAAACTTATGAACCGGCCATAATTAGAAATTCAATTTAAATCATCACAAGAAACTCTTTTAAGACTTCTATGGATATTTTCTTTGTTCAATTAGAAAACAGGAAAAGAATAATCGAAATTCATTTTTTAATGAAAAATTTTAAAATAAAGTACAACAATTAACATACAACAAAATCAAAAGATCAACATATATGTAAATTAGAGATTAAAAAAAAAACTCTCACCAGACCATAACTTCACGGAAAAATGCTTTTTCTCTGATTTTAGATGCATTATAGTTGGATCATAATGACATAACCTAATCTTTATCAAATTTATTATTGTGTTAGATTTTTGGTGATTGGAGACATGTTATCCATTTTTGAATTTATTCGTATCTTGTGATATATAATATTTTACACTCTGTTTGGTAAAAAAGAGAGAAAATGGGAGGGAAAGGAAAACTACAAGGGATAGAAAATTAAAAGGATGAGCAATTGTAAATGTTTTAACTATCAAGTTCACAAACTTCTCAAATCGTAGGGTAAAATCATGCACATAATGTTGTGGCTTATAGAAGGTCTGGAGATGAGCTTCAAAATTTCATACCTTGTCCCGACTCCAACATCCCAAACGGTGAAGCTGATGTTCTTATATTCAAGTTTCCACATTGAAATCTATAATTAAAAAGATGTGTACTTAATCATAAAAATCACAATAATCATAAATGTATACATATAAAGCTCCAAGAACATTTAATAATTTTATATTTAGTAACCAAATTGTATTTACAAGCTTCAAAATTTCATACCTTGTCCTGACCCCAACATCCTAATTCTCAAGCTGACGTTCTTATATTTACCAAATAATGTATATTTAAAATGCTTAAGATCCATTTACAACAACCAAAAGAAATATACTCTGAGATCAATTCCAGAAACAAATATACTCTTGTATGGCTATAAATCCTTAAAAATGAAAAAAACAAAACCTGCACAGTGACAATATGCATGAATTAACAAGGGATGGAGGGAAAAGAGGCATAGGCATCACAAAAAATATAAAAATAAAAATATGCAATACAATCACCCACTCAGATGGCACGATGGCACAACATCAAGTTCTTCTAGGAATATGTCACTTTTTCATTGAACTTCAAAATTTATGTAAAACACACCATTTAATACTTCAACGCAATTATATAGAAAATAATACACCAATGGTACTAAGACTGCACATATTATTATTCACCTACCTCCTAATCCCAAAATTCTCAAATATTTATCATATATATCCTTCCTCTAAAACATAGAAATTGAATTGTATAAAGATGTGATGGAAAAAAAAAGTACAACATTATAATAGATTCACAAATTCAAAGAAGTTATTTCATAACTGCAGTAAATTTATTTCACAGGAGAGAGAGAACATGAAGAAGAAGCAAGTGAACAAAAATTCAAAGAACGTGTTTAAAGAACATAAGAATGATTTATGGTTTGCGTCTTCAAGAAATAGTGTATTATCCCGAAAAGCTTAACCTCTTTCTAATACAAAAGAATGCAGGCAATCTTCCAAATATCTTTCCCTTCTACACACATGCAAGGGATACAAATACAACTTGATTGTTGTACGCTCAATGAAATCAACCATAAATACCTGAAGCATAATCAACCTTCCCTGAAGCATAATCAACCTTCATCTTTGAAGTATGCTGATAAAATATATATGATGTCTTAGTTTTTGCACTAACATGTTTAATCTTATCTAAAACACACATATCACATGTATGAATTCTGATTTATAGTAGAGTGATAGATAAATTATCTAAATTGTAGTGGAAAAGCAAAAGATAATTCAAGAGAAAACAGTTTGGAGGAAAATTGTGCTTCCATCAAAGCAAGGCCCCAGAATCAACAAGACTATAACCACTTAAAGAATGAAATCGATTTCGTTATATTAAGAGAATGAAGTTCTAAATTTTATAGTAATTACTGAAAGAATGAAATTGATTTCTTTATTTAAGAGAATGAAGTTCTAAATTTTAGAAGGAAATGGTTTCCAAGGAATATATCGGCGCATGAATCCACCACATCACTAACCCGAAGAAAAGGGAAATAGAAATTCCAAGCATATTATTGGTTATGTAAAATAAACAAATTCATTCGTATTTAGAGCAACAAAGTCGGCTGTAAGTAAGGCACGATGTAAGCAGTTGGAAGAAGGTACTAAATCACATGACAAAAAGACAATAAGCAAAATTATATTGGAATAAATTCAATTAGTAACAATGCCAAGATCCTAAATCATATTATTGGCTCTATCAAAATTTTTTTTATCTTTCTATCAATTTCTTAAGGCCCATCTATCACTCACCAAAACAGTTCTCAATCAATAAAACTAAGATCGTGAAAAATCAAAAAGCATTTTCCCCTCAATAAAGGAGTCACCAAAATCAGATTTTCTGGGGAAAAAGTTAAGACTACAGACAGAACAACCAAATAGATAACTCTTCCCAAATACATTAAAACCTCAATCATGAAAAACCCAACCCAGACTCAGAAAAAAAAAAAAAAAAAAAAAAAAAAAAAAAAAAAAAAAAAACAATAACAAAAAAAAAAGGGAGAGAGAACAAACCACATACAATTCGGAAGAAGGAAACCCACTCTCAAGAAAAAATGATTGTCCAAGGAAGAAAAGAAAAGTACCAAACAATTGAACTAAAAACTATTAACAAAATTGAATGCAAAGGGACACTTTTACATGAAAAAATGTAGACTTGTCCTAACAAAGAAGAAGATATGACCTGCGTCAAAGAGGAAAAAAGTCAGATGATCAAAAACCACAAAAAAAAAAAGAGAAATTATTTTCTTTTGACCCACAACAAAGGGAAAAAGAATCAGATTATAAGAAACCCCCAAAAAGTGATACAGAGATTTTTTTAATGGCCTCTCACAACAATTTTCCAGAGTTAATGGCCTTTCATTACAAACCCACACGAAAAACCCAATTGAAACGAGATTACCAGCTTGAACCTACATCAAATCAAAGGGAAAAAAAAAGATCAAAAACCCAAGATTGGCAAAGACTCAGATCAACATCAATTTTCCATTTTTAATCTCCTGTTCAAATGCAGAGAGGGAGACTATATGAGTATAGGAAGAAAAAGACAGAAAGGGGCAAGGATGAAAAGGCGTTAGAAAAGAACAACAAAAATGAAATTCATTCTTCCTTCCGTAGCTAAACAAAATAAGTAACTCCACTGTAAAAACCACACGCGCAGGTTCCAATTATGGAGTTCTGGGGAACTGTCTCCATGCTCAGCTTTCTCTTGAAAGGGTTCAGAGAGTAGATGATATCTAGAGAATTTACCAAAGCAAACAGAAAGGATATGTTGCTGTCAGTATTTATACAAGGCTAGAAGATGTTGCAAGTTCCATTAATAATATACAATACATTACAAAACTTTGTTTATATACGGTAAGACCAATAATACTACAGATAAGTTCCCCTAATCCAAACATAAGAAACATAAAAAGATATCGACTTTGATCTAATCATATCAATGGGTACTGAATTTTAGATCAAATCAAAAAATCCGTGCACACAATCATATCAAGAAACACACTTTGAAAAATAAAGGGAAAGAAATTAGGAGTTACCGGCCATCGGACCACGGATCGTCCTTGTAGGAAATAAAGGACTTAATGCTGTAAAAGCAGGAAAAAATATATAGAAATAAAGGACTTAATGCTATGAAAGCAGAAAAAAAATATATGAAATAAATCCTAGAAAACAAGACTCCCGGTTAATTAGAGCACAAAAGGAACATAGCATAGCCTGTTCTCACAACCCTGCCAACCTAGAACTAATAAGTCCAGAAATAATTAAAAACCTTAGAAAAAGAGGAATGACCTACAGTCATCTAGGATTATTTGTTATAAGAGTTAAAGCCCAAGTAAGGAAAGATACAGGAACTAAAGCACTAATCGTGTTATATGATGATAGATGGAGTAATATAAAACAGGCTATAATATCTTGTAGAGAAGTAGATCTTAATAGATATATAGGATTATTTTATATAGCACCAGATTACCTTATAAATACCAGAGAATTAGGAAAGATAAAAGTTCACATACAGAGTAAAGGATTTGAAGACTTTGATAAAAATTAAAATCTTTTACTCACCACAGAATTTAAAGGAAACGTTAGTACAACCTCAGATTTAAGGAGTACACTATTTAGTGAAGAAACCATAAAAACCCTTAAACCAAAAGGAACTAAAATTAAACCTGCAGTCAAAATATCAGGAGAAGATCTAATGGGAACATATTGGAATTAAAGAATAATCAATACTGCTCCGAAACAAGTAAGATATACGATAGTAGCAAAGGAGAATTTAGTATAAAATTTAGTTATTATAATAAAACCATTTCTGATAACTTTGAAGAAAGTGAACCAGAAGAAGAATGAATAGCTTGGAATGGAATCACCCCTTTACAGAAAAAGATATGTGGAAGAAATATCTACCTGGAAAATAGAAGACTTAGAAATCCCTTGTGAAACAATAGAAGAAGTCTTAGTAGACAAATCAAACCGTAACAAGAAAGTTAAAAAAAAGAAGAATCCTCCACAGGAACCTCAAACTCTAAAAGAAACATAACCAAAACCCTATAGAGAAGCCTCATATTATCCCAAAGAAAATATAGAAAGTAACAAATATCAGGGGAAAAATCTAGATCTACGAAAATTACCACAACCTAGAACAGTAAGCCAAGAAGAATTATCTCTTATAATTAATTTGTGATCCTAAGCATTGGACATTAGTAGTAGAACAATGGGCAAATCGTTTAGTGCTTGCTTTCCATCATGCCAATAGTATATCAGAATTTACGGATGCCCAGAAAATATGGGAATGGGGCGAAGCATATCTAGAAAATTTAGCCAGCATTCACCTAAATAGATATAAACAAAAATACCCAAGTAGAATACAATACTAGGATAGCTGCAAGACTAAATATTCACAGCTTCATAAACCTAATTAAAGAATTAATCTCAGCAAGTTATGGAGAAAGAGATCAGTTTATTCAAAATATATCTGCAAGAGAGTTAGAACAGCTGACTTGCCACAATCTTAGAGAATTTGTCAGTTTTAGCCAAAGATATCTAGATTTAGGCACTAAAGCAGGATTAAGTTATGATTTAGGCATAGCCTAAAGATATATGTTAAATATACTAGGAAGAGTAGGAGAAAAAATTCTACAATAATGGAATACCAATGTAACTAGTGAAAATGCTCGGCCAAATTTATTTAACCGAGTAACATAGGCATTCCACGTTCTTAGAAAGATGTGTATTGAAGTAGTACAACAAAAAGAATTAAAGAAGGGAGATAAAGCAGAGTATAGTTTTTGTAGGAATATTTATACAGGAATAGGTCAATCTAGTAAACCCCAAAGAGTATTCAGAAGAAAAACGTATAAGACTAGAAAATCTACAACATAAATATCAGCGAAATCCTAAATATAGATATTTAAAAAAAAAAGGCCAAAAAAGAAGTATAAAAGAAA
Organism: Morus notabilis; assembly: GCF_000414095.1. NCBI lineage: Eukaryota > Viridiplantae > Streptophyta > Magnoliopsida > Rosales > Moraceae > Morus > Morus notabilis. Next base: position 241,998 of record NW_010368048.1, on the reverse strand, counting down.
ATGTAAATGCTATACGTGTGGAGACCCTAATCATTGTGCACCTCAGTGTCCAAAAAATAGATGGGAGAAATGAATCAGTTAAGAGTGATAAGAGAAGTAATCCAAGATGAATATATTTTACCTATAGAACACACTTCAGGTTCAGGCCCTAAAATTTATAGTATTTATTCAGAGGAAGAAATTGATTTTGAATTAGAAGATGATCAGTGTCCAAAAAATAGATGGGAGAAATGAATCAGTTAAGAGTGATAAGAGAAGTAATCCAAGATGAATATATTTTACCCATAGAACACACTTCAGGTTCAGACCCTGAAATTTATAGTATTTATTCAGAAGAAGAAATTGATTTTGAATTAGAAGATGATAGTGAAATCAAAGACCCTAATGATCTTTTAAGCCAAATAAGTAAATGTATAATTATAGTCAACACAAGAGCTATTTTCCTATAATAATAATAAAAGAGTGCCAGGATTTAGAACATAAAATAGAATTTAACAAAGGAAGATTAGAAACTCCTTGTTCAAAGTGCAAGTACTATCCAGGATTTGGAAAAAGAGGACAATGTACTATATGTAGTCATGATTATCGTTTTAAATGTCTTAGTCAACTAGGAATACACCCTCCACATAAAGCTCAAAGCCTAGTCAGAGAAAAGCCAAACCTTGATTACCCGCAACAACAAAAAGCACTAGAACAGGATAAACTAGAAAACCAAAATTTCAAATTTCAAATAGAAAAAATGCATTATGAATTCTAGATATAAAGAGAAAAAATTAAAAATGAAATCTTGACCCAAATAGGATTAGATTAAGGATATCAAGATGAGACAGAAAACCAAAGATATCAAGTCAAGAAATTACAAGAATAGTTAAGAGCGGGAAAGCAATAAAAACAAAGCCAAAAAGACAAACAGAAGAACCTTACCTAACAGATAGAAGAGGAAATTGAAGAATTAATTAGTATTGCAAACTCACAGACCCCAATACAAAATAGTATTGTTATACCATGTAGTCTAATATTTCCAGACAAAACTACATCCACTACAACTGCACTCATAGACACAGGTAGTACTAGTTGTCACCGAGATATAAAAGCGTACCAGATAAGTTTAAAACTAGCATATGGTAGAACTGCAAATGATAGCATTACAAAATATGAACTGGCTTTATTAGATTCACAAATAGAAATAGTGAAAAATATCCCCTGCCAAAAACATGGTTAAGAAAATTTGCAATTGATAGACAATTTAAATTAATTCTAGGACTGAGATTTATAACCTCAATGAAGGATGTTAATTAACTAACTGCCAAAGCTTATTCTTCAAACGATTAAGTGTAGTTTCTAATCAAACATCAGAGTATACGCAAGCTAAGCGTGGTGGACCATTTCCCCAAACAGAACCTAGAAAAATAGAAGATACAGAATTAGAACCCCAAATAGAACCTAGAAAAATAGAACACATAATGAGAATCAAAAACAATTGAAGTCTATTAGCCCCAGAAATAAATTCAGAAAGACTCGAGTAACCTAAAGTAGAGCTAGGCTATCAAATCCAAAAAACCAAGAAAAGCAAACCAGATTTTGATAAATTGATAGAAGTAGCCAGAAAAACTCAAATATTAGGAGAAAATCCTATAAAACATTGGGATAGAAATGAATAGCTAGCAGAAATAAAAGTAATTAATCCAAATTTGATAATTAAGGCAGTCGAGATTAAATACACTCCTCAAGAATAAAAAAGAATTTGAAACTCAAATCAAAGAACTAGTAGACCTCAAAGTAATAAAACCTAGTAGTAGTCCTCATAGATCAGCAGCATTTATGCTTTAGAAACCATGCATAAATTATTAGAGGAAAAGCTAGGATGGTAATAAATTATAGAGGACTCAACAATAACACCAGGTCAGATGGATAAAAAAATCCCCACCAAAGAGCTGCATCAATGGTGCAGAAGAGAAAGAACCTTATGTTCTTCTTGACCTCCTCAAACTTGAGGTAACCCCTTCTTGTCCCAACGAAGTTGTAAATAACTTTGAACTAACTCGCGATAGTACCGATTGAAAATAACCAGATTCATTTTGGAAAAAAGTTTGATAAGTCAAAGTATGACGTTTAAACTTCTAGAGAGAAGGGAGAGCATCTCTCTCTACAATGCAAACAATGCAAATTAGATGGGCTTCAATTCTCATGTTTGAAAGCAAGTTTCTCATATTATTCATGTAATTATAGCAAATACTTTTGAAATTCCATTAGAGGAAGGATCATCACCATTCTAATCAAAATTATTAGATATTACCTCATCACCAATGACCATGAAAGATGTGCTCGCAGTTTCCTTTCGCTCGCCATTAAATTTTTCTCAATCAGGTTCATCCTAAGTAGCTTGGAGAAGTTTTCTTAGTTTTTCTTGTCATTCTTCTTCTTAAGGTGATAATCCGGCATCTTGTGACCTGGCTCATGCAACCGAAACAAATAATTTTGTTCATTTTAAATCTTTCATATATCCGTATTCTTCTTTGATCCTTTATACTGCTAGAATTTTAAGAAACACATTTCCAAATTCCGTCTTAGCAATTGGATTGCAAAAGTGGAAAATATGCGTGGCGACATGCTAAAGGCGAATGATAGAAACAGAAAAGTTATCTTTTATATGGCTATAAATCCTTAACAATGAAAGAAACAAAAGTTGTACAATGTCACAATATGCACAAATTAACAAGGGATGGAGCGAAAAGAGGAATAAGCATCACATAAATAATAAAAAAAAATATAAATATAAAAAAAAAATCTGCAATACAATCACCCACTCAAATGGCACAACATCAAGCTTCTTGGCATATGCCACTTTTTCATTGAACTTCAAAATTTATGTAAAGGTAACACACCATTTAATCCTTCTACGCAATTATATAGAAAATAATACACCAATGGTACTAAGACTGCACAGATTGTTATTCATCTACCGTATAATCCCAAAATTCTTCAATATTTATCATACATATCATTCCTCCAAAACATAGAAATTGAAATGGATAAGGATGTGATGGAACAAAAATTACAACATGATAATAGTGGATTCCACAAAGTCAAAGAAGTTATTTAATAACTGCAGTAAATTTATTTCACAGGGGAGAGAGAACATAAAAAGAAGCAAGTGAACAAAAATTCAAAGAACGTGTGTTTAAAGAACATAAGAATGACTATGGTTTGCGTCTCAAGAAATAAAGTGTATTATCCTAAAATGTTTAACCTCTTTCTAATACAAAAGAATCAAGGCAATCTTCCAAACATCATTCTCTTCTACACACATGCAAGTGATACAAAAACAACTTGTACAAGGTAAGGTAAACCAAACTCAGAGATAAGACCTCATCAATGACATCAACCATAAATACCTGAAGCATAATCAACCTCCTTTCTAATGGAAACTCTCCAGCAAATAATTGCCAGGCCATCCTTCCAAAACTTGCTTTATAAATATTGTAGGAGAAATAATAATCGTTTTCACTCATTCAACAAGCATATGAGTTTTCCTCGCACAAAAAACTAATAAGTTTCTCTGCACTAACATGTTTAATCAAATCTAAAACACACATATCACATGTATGAACTCTGATTTATAGTAGAGTGATAGATAAATTATCTAAATTCTAGCTGAAAAGCAAAAGTTAATTCAAGAGAGAACAGTTTGGAGGAAACATGTGCTTTTATCAAAGCAAGGTCCCTTGAGCTAGCAGGAGTATAACTACTGAAAGAATGAAATTGATTTCTTTATATTAAGAGAATGAAGTTCGAAATTTTATAGTTCTAAATTTTATAGTGATAACTGAAAGAATGAAATCGATTTCTTTATTTTAAGGGAATGAAGTTCTAAATTTTAGAGGGAAAAGGTTTCCAAAGGAAATAACTGTGCATGAATCCACCACATCACTAATCCGAAGAAAGAGGAATAGAAACTCCAAGCATATTATTAGTTCTATAAAATAAACAAACTCCTTTGTATTTAGAGCAATAGAGTCGGCTGTAAAATAAGGCACGATGTAAGCAACTGGAAAAAGGTACAAATCACATGTCAAAGACAATAAGCAAAATTATATTGGAATAAATTTATTTAGTATTAAAGCCAAAACACTAAATCATATTATTGGCTCTATATAAAAAATAAATATATCTTTCTATCAGTTTATTTAGCCCCATTGATCACTCACAAAACCGAGCTAAAAAACAGTTCTAAATCAATTAATCTAAGATCATGAAAGATCAAAAAAACATTTTTCCCTCAACAAAGGAGTCACCAAAATCAGATTTTCTGGGGAAAAATTCAGGCTACAGACAAATCAATTGATAACTCTTCCCAAATACATTAAAATGTATAACAATCATGAAAAAACCCACCCCAGTCTCAGAAGAAAAACTGTCAAATCACAAAAAAAAAAAACAGAGAGAGAGAACACTCCATACAATTCGGCAGAAGGAAACCCAGAATCACAAGAAAAAAATGATTGTCCAAGTAAGGAAAAATAAAACACCAAACAATTGAACTAAAAACTATTAAAAAAATTGAATGCAAATGGACATTTTCACATGAACATTAGACTTGCCCTAACGAAGAAGAAGATATGACCTGCATCAAAGAGGAAAAAAGTCACAGAGGATCAAAAACCACAAAAAAAAAAAGACAGGTTAATTTCTTTTGACTCGCATTAAAAGGAAAAAGAATCAGATTATAAGAAACCCCCAAAAAGTGATATAGAAATTTTTTTTAGGAGGACTCTCACAACAATTTTCCAGAGTTAATGAACCAGATTCGCAGGTTCCAATTATGGAGTTCTCGGGAACTGTCTCCACGCTCAGCTTTCTCTTGAGAGGGTTCAACGGCGGAAGTCATGGCACGAGCAGAGAGTAGATGATATCAGAAGAATTTACCAAAGCAAACAGAAAGGATATGTTGCTGTCAGTATTTATACAAGACTAGAAGATGTTGCAATTCCATTAATAATATACAATACATTACTGTAAGACTTGAATAATACTATAGATAAGTTCCCCTAATCCAAACATAAGAAAAATAAAAAGATATTGACTTTAGCCTAATCACCAATGGGCATCGAATTTTATATCAAATCAAAATTTCCGTGCACACAATCTTATCAAGAAAGAAACTTTGAGAAATAAAGGGAAAGAAATTAGGAGTTACCGGCCATTGGACTATGGATCGTCCTCGTAGGTGGAGAAGATCCATGCAGTTGCTGTCTTTCCATCGGACGAGAGTCTTGGCGTCAAGGATTTCCTTCATATTCCGGTTAGCCACTGCAACTTTAACTTTTTTCTTTGCCCCAAAATTCCTCTCCTATGGAAATCCTACTCTGATTTCCAATCAATTCTTCAAGAAAATCGCCATCAATCGGAACAATTCTCGAGAAAATCAGGAAGAGAAAAAGAGATTTAAGCGCTGAATTGGATCAATTTTGAGAAAATCTAACCGTCGATGAAAAGGCAATAGAGAGAAGGAGAGGACAATTTGATTACAAGGAAGTTGAGTAACCCAAAAAGGTTCTTGTACTTTACCGGAGAGAGAGAGAGTCGGAGAGAGATTAATAGGCGGCTAAAAGCGAAGGCATACAATTTGAGTCGACTGCGGAGATCGCCGGCGAGTGCTTCAGAATCGTGGGCAATGAGTTCGGATCCGACGGCGGAGCGTTCTCCATGGAGCCCCTCTGCTTCCACAACGGCCGGGGCTTGACTGCACTAGGGTTGGGTGAGGCCGGAGACTTCATGGAGTGCTTCATGGCTGCGAAATCTAGAGAGAGAAAGGGAGAGGAAACGGGGGAAGAGAGAGAGGCGAGAGAGATTGAAAATTTGATAGGGTTTTTTACTGAGTGAATTTAAGAGGGTTTCGAGTCGGTTGTTTTTTTGCATGTGTATATTTTAAATTACCCAAACACCATTTGGTGAGCTTAACAACCGCCACGTCATTGAGTGACCGTTACTACACCATGCGTGGCTTTTTTTGGTGCATAGCTTATTTAGAGCCCGTTTGATTCATGGATTAGAATTATTTTCGATTTACGTATATTTTTTGTAAGAAAAAATACTGTAACGAACTATAAACCATAATTCAAATTAAAGAATGAATCTTCCAACCAAACAGACACTTAGGATCTTGTTTGTACGGCAACGACCTTAAATGGAATTGCAATGTAATATTTAGTACGAATGGTGTGAATTTGAATTGTAACTTAAATCGATATTTAAATATGTAAATGAATTATAATTTAAATTGAGAATAAAATTTAGACTGCATTTGGATAAAGTGTTAAAAATTATCATTAGAGCTTTGTAACAAATCTCATAAAACCTTATTGTAAATGTCGTTAAAAAATATGTAATACGGATGGGGATTTGTTTTTCTTTTTATTATGAATAAATTAATAAACTAATCTCAGTCGGAATTGAAACGAAAAAGTTATGACATTTTTATCATAAAGTTGAAGAGAAAGAAAAAGTAGAATCTAAATTGTTTAATTAGAAAATAATTCGGATTGTTAGAATTTAGGGGGGAAATGTCAATTCTAAAATCAAATGTTTGAACCATTGTTTATAGTATTGTAGTTATCTAGTTTTCTACCAAACATCTATTTGAACTCTAAGCTACAATCCAAATTGAATTTTTTGGTTTGGAAGAGCAAATCAGTCTTAAATTGACATATGGCAGGGGACATGAACTCTTGCAGAGTAAATCACAGCCATGTCATCATACTATATTTAGAATGACAATAGATCCTTAAGATACCGGTCGGTATCTGCCCACGATACTAGAAGAAGCGAGAAGGGTAAAACGACAACGGAGCGACCCATGGCGATGGCACGGTGCCGGTATCCATTTAGATATCAACCAGTTACCGAACGGTATCTACCTAGTTATCGATATCCGGCTATAATATCCACCAGTATTTGACCATGATACGAATATCCAACCACCATACCAACATGCAATTATTGGAATCAGGCAACAGTTTCAACGTCATAGCCGCCGGAATACATCAAAATTCAAAAAAATTACTGAAACTATAGAAAATACAAAGAAAAACACAAAACAATTATAAAAAATTTTAGCAACACAAAATTTGATCACAAAAAAAAAAGCCTTTTGCAACCAATTTTTATTTGTTGCAAGAATTTTGGTCACATAATGTGTGTTTTCTTGTAGTGCGGCACGGTTATAACCTTATTAGAAATCTTACATTTATAATCTCATTAGTATTATATATAGTCAATATTACATTAATGCTATGATGTGACATCAAGACATTAATCAGTTTTCTCGAAATTGATTACATCTTCTCAACATTAGTTTTACGTTAAATAAATATTATAACATACTTTCACTTCTATATATTATGAAGAAATAAACATAACATAGAGGCTAGTTAATTGATCAAGTTATACGTTATGTATACATATACACAATAACGTATTCATATGCATTATTGACACATAATAACATATATGCATAATATCAGCCCATTACATACATTGATTGTAGTGTTGGATAATGCTAATGTAAGAATTAAGTAGGTTTAACTATGTAAATTGTAATATATTAGTGTGCCTAATACTAATTTTTCTTTATTAATTATGTCATTAAAAATTTTAATTACATTCTGTTTTGAAAATACACTTACTTTTCCTTTTTCCTCTAAATACCCTTTAATATTTTTTCCCCTCCTTTTCTTTTTTTTTTCCTTTTCCTTTTTCTTTTCTTTCTTTCTTTTCTTTCTTTCTTTTTTTTTTTTTTCAGAAATGCTTTAAAAACTCGTTTTTGAGCTAAATTTCAATTGGAAGCCAAATTAACTGTTTGAGTTCTAATTCTCAAAGAATTCCAAATTGAATTATGAAATCGGTTGTAAGCTTTGAACTTGAGTCAAGGCACACTAATAGGAAACAATTGTACATAATTGAACTATATTCGTTTTAGAGGTGAGATCTCAATTCTAAAACATTATTTTGATGACGAAGCTAGCGGCACGACCGGATGTGGAGCTTTAAGAATAGACAGTTGGAAAATGTGAAGTTATCCGTAGACTAAATTACTAAGAGATAGAATATTCTTGGCCATATCCTTGATAGTCTTGTTTTAAATGATTTTGACCTATGGAAATGCTTTGAAGTCAAAACATATTGGACATTATTGAGATTTAAAGAAGAATGACTTTAAGGAAAGTAGCATGAATTACGCTACTAAACTTTCATAATGATGAAAAGAGACTTTAAAGGATATATTTTCTTAAAATGATATATTTTGAGAAATGGTAAAACGCATGATGGCCTAGAGATTAGGGTATGCAGATCATATCCTTTGGGGCAGGTCCCAAAACCCGTACGGACTACTCCATAGTGAGAGTGGTGATATCATGGATTTCCATAAATCTATGGGTAAGTTTACCATATTCTTTATTTTGCTTATGACCTCATAAAACTTGTTCACGACTTAATGTTTAAGAATTTTGGGCCAGTTGACAGGCTCAAATGGTGAATGATTTAAATTGTTTCAGCTTTATGAAATTATATTTTATTGGGCATTTCGCTCACTTTTCCTCTGTTTTCAATGTATTAAACTCCTTTCAGGCGACGCTAGAAGTAGTGCCGAGTAGATAGTGACTACCGGTGACTCTAGCCCGATCTCTAGAAGTGAAGAAGTTGTAATTTACTTCCTTCCTTGTCACATACTTCTAAGGCATGTATAAATTATAGTTTGTAACCTTAATACTCTCAGACTGTGGTTGATGTCTATATTTATTTCCTATCTTGTTTATGTATACTGCAATATGTATTTTCTTGTGGGTAAACCTGATATGATGCCAGAGGCTTAGTTTTATACTTGTTTTATCATGATATTGTGAAACCCCCATTACTTTTCTTGAAATCTAATTTCTTTCAAATTGTGGAGTTTGTTTGGAAATTCTTAAAAATTTATCATTAATTATTTTATTAATCCTGTTCAATTTCTAAACAAGCCACCATGTCACTAACCCCTATACTAGGGCGTGACAATTAATACTCTGTGTGTTTGGTTGGGCGGAAAGGAAATGAATAGAATGAAATGAAAAGTATGATGTTTGATTAAATTTATAAAAATGGAATGGTCATTCAAAAGGAATAGTCATTCGCCCATTTTGGGTGAATCATTATTCTTTCCTCACATTGAAAAAATAGCCATTTCAAACTCTTTTTTTCTTTTTTTCCATAATTACCCTCGAATATTATATTATAATTACAATATACTATATAGTTGTTATATAATATAGTTATAAATTATAATAAATTATAATGTAATTATATTTTATAATATTATATGAAATAATATTACAATATAATATATATAATATAATATAATAACACAATAATAGGTAATATAATATAGTTATAATATTGTAATAAATGATATCATAATTATTAATAATTCTAATATTATTATTTTATTATATAATATGATATTATATT